>NC_141025.1:55327500-55470000 GCF_052040795.2 Danio rerio | reverse complement strand
AGATTGAGACATCAGGGCATGTTTTTTTGAAGGGACACATAGTTCACAGCGCTTGTGGCTAAACAGACAGATTCTGTCATGTATGCTAACATCAGCACATCATGAAACTGCTCATAAATACAGCTAAATTAAGAATTTATCCATAGCCAGAGGACTCACGCGCTAGAGAAAGCCTGAAAAATTAAAAACTTCCAAGACAATCTCTCACAAAACACAGAGCGATGAGACACTTACATAAAGTTCACTAAATTCGTCCCACTTTACACCACCGCTCAACCCTACAAACATCATTATATCCATGTCACGACATTTTCACACTTCCACAGGCCAGAGTTGAGGGACTGGCATCTAATGCATTGCCTGTAGCAACTACTATCCCGCCTGTTCGCTAGCTGTACTTACTGAATCCTTTTATCGGAGGAGACAGCTATCCAAACCCCCCCGTGGAGCTCTCTGAGGATGGAGTCCCTGGCCAGTGTTTAAGGAACTGTCACCAAATGGCACCATAAGAGCTACAGTGATGCAGGCGGGATTGCAGCTGATCTTCTGGTTGGCTGAAGTGTGTTGGCTGTCTGCTTAAGTGTTGACTAAGACATAAAGCTGAGAAAAGGCAACCTCAGGCTGATGCAAGAGTATACTGTAAAGGATGAGACTATGAATTAAAGAGTAAAGGCTTAATGAATAACCGTGGCCTCTTAAGTAAACCATGATCAGCGAATAGGAATCTAGCCATTTATTTATGCATGTATCTGACCATTTATTTCTGTTTTTAACCATTCATCTATTGATTTCATCCATCAGTCACCCATACATCCATCCATCTATCGACTAACTGAATATAATTAGTACATCCATCAGTTTAGTCCATCCATGTATTCATCTGATCCATTAACTATCCATGCATCAGTTTATTTATCTATTTAGTACATCATCCATTCATCCATCAATCCATCCATAGATCAAACAATTCAAAACATCATCCATTCATCATTTATTTTATAAAAACGTTTCTATCTATCCATCCCATACATCAATAACCACTCACTGATTACATCAATCAATATACCCATTATTAAAATTTATCCCTCTTTCTATCAAATTAGTCCATCTATCCATCCATCCATCCACCCACCCATCCATCCATCCACCCATCCATCCATCCATCCATCCACTGATTCAATCCATCACATTCATCAGTTTAGTCCACCTATCCATTCATCCATCTATTCATTCATTCATTCATTCATTCATTCATTCATTCATTCATTCATTCATCCATCCATAAATTCAATTATTTCAAAACATGATTCATATATTCATTAATTTTTATCAGTGCATTCCATCTTGCAATGTCATCCACCAATCTTCAATTTTCCACTGATTCAGTCAGTCAATCCATCCATCCATTCATTCATCCATCCATCCATCCATCCATCTATCCATCCATTAACTGATTGAATCAATCAATACATCCATCAATTTTGTCCATCTATTTATCCATCCATCAATCAATTAATCTGATCCATTTATAGATTTGATACTTCATCCATCTAACCATCGACCGAATCCATCAATACATCCATCAATTTAGTACATCCATACATTCGTCCATCCATCTATCCACCCGTCCAACCATCCATCCATAGATTTGATACTCCATCCATCCATCCATCCATCCATCCATTGATTGAATCGATCAATACATCCATCAGTTTAGTTCATTTATCCATCCATTCATCCATCCTATAGATTTGATACACAATCCATTTATCCCCTATACATCTATCCTTTAATCAATTCATTCATCCATTTATAGATTTGAAACACAATCCCTCTACCCATTCATCCAACCACTAACTAAATTGATCAATGCATCAATCAGCTTAGTTCATACATCCATCTATTCATCAAATAATTCAAATTTTATCCATCCATCAATATTTTTTATAAACAGAACCCATCTATAATACCATCCATCAGTCTATCCAGTTAGCCACTCAATCAATTTTCAATCGATTCAATCAATCCATCCACTCATCAACTGATTTAATCGATCAATACAACCATCAATTTAGTTCATCCATTTATCCATCCATCAATCATCCATCCATCTATAGATTTGATATCCCATCAATCCATCCATCCACGCATCCATCCATCCATCCATCCATCCATCAATTAAAAATTCATATATGCATCAACAATTTTTTGTCATTAAATTCCATCTGTCCATGCCATCCATCAATTTATCCAACCACCCACTCAATCCCTTTTTATCGATTCAATCAATCCATCCATCCATCCATCCATCCATCCATCCATCCATCCATCCATCCATCCATCCATCAACTGATTCAATAGATTGATACATCCATAAATTTAGTTCATCCAGTTATCCACTCATCAATTAAATCTTCCACCCATCCATAGATTTGATACTTTATGCATCTACTCATCCATCCAACCACTGACTGAATAGATCAATACATCCATCAATTTAGTCATTCCGCCCATCCATCATCCATGCACCCATCCATATATTTGATACTTCATCTATCCATCCATCAAGCATTTCATAACTTCATCCATTCATCCATCCATCTTTTTTTATCAATATATTCCATTCCATCCATCAATCTATTCAGTCAGCCAATCCATTTTCTATTGATTCAATCAATCCATCAATCCATCCATCCATCAACTGATTGAATGGATCAATATATCAGTTTAGTCCAGGCATTTATCCACTTATCAATCAATTTATCCACCCATCTATAGATTTGATACTCCATCCATCCACTGATCCATCCCACCACAGACTTATCCAATCAATGCATCCATTAATTTAGTCCATCTATCCATCTGTCCTCTTATTCATAGATTTGATACTCCATCCATAATTTCAAAACTTTATCCATTCATTCCATTCCATGCTATCTACCAATCTATCCAGTCAGCCACTCAATCCATTTTCCATTGATTCAGTCAACCCATCCACTCATACATCTAATTTTAGGACACTATTAAAGCAGGTTTCAAATGTATGATAGGTAATAACTATTTCATTAATAGATTTAAGTGATTATACTTTATAATGCAAAAAAAAAAAAAATGTCTCCAATAACTGCCTTAATGCTTGCTTGCGGGCAAAATTCTCTAATCTGGCCTGATGTAATACTTTAGAGAACAGCAAAACTTAAAAAATCGTATTCACTACAGAAATTTACATGACTTTTCCAAGCCTGGGAAAAACAACTATATTTTTAGCTTTTTTTACTGTGGGAAGCATAAGAATAGAAAATCCTCTTAACTTTTTAAGAATGTGTATAATATAAAAAAACAAAAACAAAAACATATAATTAAATACATAAATATTTTTCACTCATGCTACATTGTGTAGCCCTTTAACAGTGCTGTTGCTTAAAGTGCCTTGGTCATGGATAAATGCTTCCTAATGTAATTTGTTACATTTTTGTATACAAAGAGCTGATGAGTCAACCAGGGATGTTCTGGTTTTACAGTTAATCACTTTAAAACAGCTACATTACCATTTCTCTAAAATGCCCATTTTATTTAACAAATTCGTGGCAGGAAAAATGTAAATAGTTTCTAAAAAGCAAGATTTTTGAAAATTGCTTAGATTTTGTTTATAATATGAAAAATGTTAATGAAAATATCTGCATAAAAAACTGACTGTAAAATGTGTAGTGAGTAAATGCACAAGCAATATGAGGGAACGATTCCTTAAAAAATATTGCGAGGGTTTGATTGAAGAAGATCCTCAAAAAAGTGAATTTTAAAATACAGAACAAAAAGCTAGAGGAGAGTACTACAGTCAGGCAGTGAGTGGCCTAAAGGACAGTGCTGTCAAAGGAATAAAGACTCCTATTTCTACAGGAAGAGTGCCTTGTCCCCTAGTAACTGGATTTTTTTTTTAGAACCAAGGCACAATCTAACACACCAGAACAGTACAAACATCCACATTCTCACAGACACATAGTCATTTAGTATCCTATTAGTGAGAAGTAAACATCACTGTGTGCAAGTCTGTGAGTGCATTTGAGTGGACACAATGTTCTTTCTGTAACCACTGTTCCCTAAAATATTCAGTGACAGCATGCTGTCAAACACAACCACAGACAGTAAAAAATAAAGAAAACATTCAAAACAGGAAATTATAACAAAATGCTGAGAATAATCATATAGTCCATGTAATCAATGAAAAGCAGTGATTTGGAGACATCAGTTATAAATGGGTCAATGCTATAAACAAAGCAGTAGCCTAATGATTTCATCATGTCAGCATTTTTTAACCAGTGTTTATGAATTTATGGCTGAATGATTTTTAAGCCTAATAAGCTCAGTTATTTTATTAAAACAAACAAAACATTTTGTATGTTTAATGGAAATTAGATTGCAAATGATATTATATTGGTATATATTATAATGGTATTATATGGTATCATATTGTATATATATATATATATATATATATATATATATATATATATATATATATATATATATATATATATATATATATATATATATATATCCTCATTTCCTTTCTACAACTATCTTCTTCTGGAAGAAACCCCCCTCCTTATCTTCTTCCACCTTTATCCAGAATGGGCGGCACAGTGGCTCAATGACTAGCTGTTGCCTCACAGCAAGAATACCAATGGAGTTGGGTCCTCGCTGGGCCATCTGGCATTTCTGTGCAGAGTTTGCATGTTCTCCCCGTGTCAGCTTGGGTTTCCCCCGGGTTCCCTAGTTTCCTCCCACCATCCAAATTTGCTCTATATTATAGATAAATCAGCCTAAATCTTTTTTCTAATGTCTTACTCTCAGGAAGTTCGCCTTGGCCTCAGCAGCAGGGGAGTTTGAGATTGACCTGAGCTCAATCTCCCCTCACCCTGCGAAAGGGGGGAGCTCTGGGCTCGAGGATCTCTTATATGATATTATATGATCAAATGATATTATATTGGTATATATTATAATGGTATTATATGGTATCATATTGTACACATATATATATATATATATATATATATATATATATATATATATATATATATATATATATATATATATATATCAGTGCTTCACACACATAGACTTTAGTTGGGTGGGCCACTCAAATACATTAACGGCCGCCAAAATATATTTATGGACACATTTTTTTTAAACATCCTTTTACACTTTTTTTTGTATCCGCCTAATATAACCAAGCATCTGCGATTGATTAAGTAGCAGAAAATCATTTACTCATTTTGATCAGTGTGCGCAAGACCTGTCAACTTTCCCACAGACAATCTCGCGTGCTTTGCAGACCCACAGGGATAAGCTTTTTTGGGATTTTGAGAAGAAAAAAAAAATGTCTGGCCTGGCATTCTAAATCTCCTAAATTCCTAATTTCTGAATTCAACTTTTTCTCTCTAAAGCTCATCAGCAAAGACTACTTTCCACTTGCATCACTGCTGACAGCTCGAAGAGTTGTGAGACAGAGAGAAAAAGTAAATAATAGATTCTTTAATCTAAATGATTCAGAAAGAAAAAAATACTACAGTAAATACTCAGAGATGATGAAATGACTGGTCTAAACTGGCAGCAAATATATTTACATCATTAGGTTAATCAACGCATTTGCCTAATTTAAATAATCTACAAGTTCTAATCTTATATTTAATTATATTTTTTAGAGATATTTTCAGTTTTTTTTCCTTTTTCTGTCATTTACTTCTCAGTTGCTGATTATTTTAATAATTTGATGATGTTAATATATTGGGCTAGTGTATTTGTATATGTAAAATGTGTTGGTATTCAAGTTTACTTTAAAATTGAAAGAGAGAAAAGCATATTTTACCCTGATAGCTTGTGCACATGGCTTCTGAATAGCATAAAAGAGAATTAGTGAATTTCTTTTTATTTCAACAGTCTTTTTTTTACTTTAACCCAATGAAAAGATTTTAGGCCTACTACAAAATGTATTTTTTTCACAAAACACGTTATCCTCCAGACCAGTTTCTTTACAAAGTACGATATAATGGTTATAGAACGTTCATGATGCAGCGTGAGCTCAGAGAGCCTTTTTTCCTGCGCTCCTATCCATCACAAGACACCTGTCTGCAAGGCTACTTTTCCAAGTGTTCTTTGTAAATTTATTTTAAAATAATTTCTTACATGTAGCTGAGTAGGAATTATTACATTTGTAGCTTTAACAAAGATTAATTGTATTTAATTATTTACACAACGAAGAAATATAGAGCCAGTAAATTTTCTGTACCTGTATACTATTAGACTACTTTATTTGTATATTTGCTCTTTTATCTCTGCTTATAATTTGTTTGTTATATTTTATCCACTCCCCTACAAAATCATCCCAATTAATTAAATATCTTGTGAAAAATCGCTAAATAAATCCCTTATATACACTGTGTAAACACACACACACGCACACGCACACATAAATGTCATGTCAGCTTTAAAAAAAATGTAAAATAAAATGAGGAAGGAAGAAACAATTTCAATAGTTCTACTTAACAACAACACTCTTCTAAGCTTAAATTTCAATGCAGCCTAAGTATTATCTAAGCATCACATGTCAGCTGAAGCCTGCAGGGAAAAAGGCAGATACGCAGCAGCTGATTGAGCTGGTAGAAGAGCCACACAGCCCCAATTACCCTCATGTCACCAGCAGTAACAGGGCTGGTGGTCTTCTGCCATCACAGGTTGCCCCAACAGAGCGGGACAGCAGCCTGTCTCTCTCCATTAGCCATCTTAAACCCCTCTAATGCCCCATAATGGCAGAAAATTGTCCAATTAAAGGCACCCACTGCACTCTCTGCCTCTGTCACACACACGTATGGATGCAGACATAAAGAGGATCTTATAGTGTTGTAAGTGGAGAGTGGTTATCTCAAAATGTGCTCTGATGGCACAAGGATGGCGAAAATGACAGCCATTAATTCTTGTGATTTTACAGTGAAATACCTCACAAAGTAAACACTGCTCTCAGCTCTATTCATCAAAAATATACAAATATTTTAAAAGAGTGAGTGTGTTCTTGCTTTTCTTCTGTGCCCTGTGATCTGCGGTGTCAATATGGAGGACAACAGCATGAGCAGACAGATGTGGCAGAGGTGAAACTCACTCTGAGACTGGCACTCGGGTGGCACTGCTGGTAGATGGTTGATTCATCTCGATTCTGTCAGTCTGTCCCTTCAGGGTTTGGACTGGTTCTCGATCACACAAGTTCCCCAGAGCTTTGAGGTAGGTTGAGACCTGGCAAGAGACACACACACACACACACCAAATATATATATATATATATAAAAAAGTCATAAATATATTTGCTCACTATGTTTCAACCCCCTCTGCTCTATTATATATTTAACTATATATATATATATATATATATATATATATATATATATATATATATATATATATATATATATATATATATATATATATATATATATATATATATATATATATATATATATATATAGTTAAAGTCAGAATACATATGCCCCTGGATTATTAGCCCCCCCTGCTTATTTTTTTGCTTAATTTCTGTTTAACGGAGAGTATAATAGTTTAACTCATTTCTAAAAACTGATTTATTTTTATCTTCGCCATGATGATAGTAAATAAAGTGACATTTAAAGGCTTAACTAGGTTAATTAGGTTAACTAGGCAGGTTTGGATAATTAGGCATGTTATTGTGTAACGTTGGTTTGTTCTGTAGACAAAAGATCAAAATAAAATCGGCAAACTGCCACTTTAGCTCTCAAAAGTTCTTTAATATCACTCACAACATTTCGACCTACATGGTCTTCATCATGTAAAAAAAATACAAATGGGAGTACTCAAGAAATAGTGATACAGCTTTACACATGTGAAGTCCATGAATTGTGAGTGATATTAAAGGATTTTTAAGAGCTAAAGTGGCATTGTGCTGATTTTCTTTTGATCTTTTGCTACTGAGTTTATTTTTAAATCGAGCACCTGCCTTTGAGATTTTTAGATGTGCGCACATTTCTGTTTTTTGCTCGGTAGACTATCAGAAAAATTTAGCATAAAGGGGATAATAATTTTGACCTTAAAATGGCATTTAAAAAATAAAAAAATGTTTTTATTCTAGCCAAAATAAAACAAATAAGACTTTCTCTAGAAGAAAAAAATATTATCAGACAAACTGCAAAAATGTCCTTGCTCTGTTAAACATCATTTGGAAAATATTTAAAAGAAAAATAAATAAATAAATCAAAGGGGAGCTAATAATTCTGACATCAACTGTAATTGTGTTGTACTGTATAATGAATGCAGAACTAAGGGAAAGCAATTGTGCAGACATCATAAGTAATGATCTTTTATGATGTTATTTATTTAAATCATGCTGTTAACATGCATAAAATACACAATTAGTGCTGGTTTTATCCATTTGATTTCCAAACGCCATTCCAGCATCTATGGCTATAAGTGGTGGAAAAAAATACTCTCAAAAGTACTGAATAAATTCTGCATTAAAATTTGATTTGAATACATTCAACAGTGTGGACATGAGCTAGAAACAGAAAAATAATAAACATTGAAGGTGCAGTAGGATTGTCTTGAGAATTTATTTTGCTGTGCAGGTTGAAAGTCTCTTCACATTTCAATAGTATTGATTAAACTAAATGATCTAAATGTATTTATATGTTTTTTATATTCTGGGTAAAGCATAAAACTAAAAACTTTTCATGAAAATTTAAATTTGTCAGGCGGATAATTCCCATAATTTTGATAAGCAGCCCAAATTGTCAACAAATGTAGATTGTACATCTGCACACCCCGTTCATGCAGACTGATCCATAGTTTCAAGTGCACATTTGAGACATTTGTGACAGCAGTAAAAACAAATGCTGAGTCAAAACATTAAATCCTGAATCATTATTGGAGTTAAGGAAATATCAATACTGGAGTTAAGGTTGACTAAGGACAAAGCATGTGAGAGATTGAAACCAGGGATTCTTGCATACATGAAATATTGCAAATTATGACAAGTTTAGCTTGCTACACAACTGAAAACGTGCAAGGTATAATACAGTTTTTCCATTGGCAATTGTAGTATTATAAAGTAGTGTAAAGTTTTCTAACCGGTGAATGACATGATCCAGTGGATTGTTTACTGTCAGTTTTACTGTGCACGTTTGTGATTTCAGGAGGTATGGCTTTGAACTGCAGGGGAGGGACTGCGTTTTCAAAGCTATTATGCTAATATTTTTTATCATTTTGGCAGATCACTTACCGTACAATTGACAGACACATGTACATGTGCAGCTAAATTAGTTTAATTTGAAAGCGAAACATTACTACTATGTTTTAAAGCTAGTGCTCTGTGTCTCTGAACTAAAATGAATTCCTATATAATTTGCAAATATCAATATTATTCAAACATTTTTGCTTTGAAGACTTTTTTTGTTGAAAGGTTATAAATAAACAAAGCATTGCAATGCTCTCTTTTTTGGAATAAGAACTGTTTGTTCTTTAAAAATGCTCTTTGTAATCAGTTACGTTCAGTGTACATCAGAGCTTGATCAGGATGAATATAACTTTGTTGATGAAAAAAATAAAACATTGGTTACAATCATAAGCAAAAGCATAGAAACTCCAATTCTGGTTCAAAATTAAAGTTCAAAAAACAGTATATTTGCACAGCTAAAACGTTTAGAAAACAAATGTAGGTCGCTTTGGAATTGAATCAAGACTCAGAATCGGATCAAATTGTGAAGTTCTTAAAGATTCCCAACCCCAATAGCTATATTCACAGCAAGAACAACATACAAGTCTTTCTTACAAATGGCATTAACATAGATTTAAGTGGAAAAAACTATTCTTCTGACAGAATTTTGTTTCAGGCCACATACCTTTAATTAACACTTGTTTAAAATAAAATAAAATAAAATAAAATAAAATAAAATAAAATAAAATAAAATAAAATAAAATAAAATAAAATAAAATAAAATAAAATAAATAAAATAAAATACTGACCACGTCATGTGTAAGTTGGCACATAACCTTTTTTAATTAGACAATTTTTAATGAAGATAGTGCTATTTCAGTCATGTTGAAGTCGTGCAAAGTTAAATTATCAATTGATTAAAAATAAATGAATGAATGAATGAATGAATAAATGAATGAATGAATAAATAAATAAATAAATAAATAAATAAATAAATAAATAAATAAATAAATAAATAAATAAACATTTAATTATTTGCCATAGCGAACAGCTCCACCAAAATGTGTGGCAAAATGTAATACTAGCTTGGACCCTATAAATAAACATGCGGACCCCATAAATCTTGATGTTGTAACACTGTATATGATAAAAACCTACAATTTTGAGCAGGCAGAGTGGTTCAGAGCTGAAGAACAGGCCCCTGCTGCAACAGATGTTTCTGTAAATTGCATCGGCAGTGAACATCCGGAGTCTTGCGGAGCGAAGGGCTGGAACCACCTCCTTCAACATGTCAAAGTCAAGGTCTAAAGAAGGACAAAAAGAAATGTATAACTTTCACGTTTCATTTCCAATAAATAATATCTATGTATTTTTGCAATTCTTATTTGTTACATTTAGTGCATAAAGTGATTCTTCGCCAGTTTCCATCTGCACTATGGGATACCTTGGCACAGTAGAGCGATGTGTTCAGCCAGGTCTTTAAAGCCTTTTTGCACCAGACTGCTGTTGAGTGGACTGTGTTCCTGAGCCCAGAACTCTACCACTACACACAGTGTCTCCTGCAGAGTGACCAACATTCCCAGCCTGCGCTCCTGCACAAAAACACACTAAACTCAGCCTGCAATCTGGATTGGACAGGTATCAACAAAACAGTACATTTAAAGTGACAATCTGCTGCCATACTATGATCTAACAGGTATTAGACTAATTTAAGTTTGATCCAGGAAATTAATTAGTTAATACAAGTATGGATACATGATTAAGACTAATCACTTAGGTCATAAACACATACTGTATGCTTAAAAACAATCAAACACCTGATTGCAGTTGTAAGCCCACATTAAAGTCTTGATCAAAAGTCTGCTGAGCTGCCGAACTGCTCTGGAGTTTAGAGTTGACTTTTCCCACGTGCTCCAGAAAGTACTATAGAGAACAGATGCTCGACTGCTTCCAGGTGATCTTCTGCACACATCAAGACAAAGTTACTGCTATAGATATTAATATGTAAAAGCTGCGATACATTTGAAATTGCTACCATTTTAGGTTTAGTGTTACATAAAATTCTCTCTCTCTCACTGGCATGTCTGAGGTGGATGTTTTAATGGTTTGTTTTTGAAAAAGTGGAAAATGGGTGGCTGGATTTTTATCCACTGAAAGTAAAGATGCATCTTGAGAGTATTCTTGAATTTAAATGAATTTATACTATTGTGTATAAACCACCATTGTCTAAAAAAGTGGGAGAAAGTTGTTAAGCTTTTTTTCATGCTTTTACCCAATGTTTTAGATTAATATCATTCTTTGATTTTAAAAAAAGGTTTGTTTTTTACTTGTAATTAACTATTCTCTGAACAAGTCTTTATTTTAAACACAGTAAAAAAGAAATAATAGTTGTAAACTACTTAATTTTTATAATTGGTAAAGCAAAGGTGGCAATCTATTTAAACCGAATGTATAAAATTGAACAAAGACCTCAATAATTCTTATACATTGTTACGGTTGGTAAAGTCCGGAGTTTTTTTTTTTAAAGAATAAATGATTGGAAAATGTTTGAAAAGGTTTGGTGTGTTTTTGGAATCAATTTGGTGTTTTTGGAGATATTTTTCTTGCAAATACACCTTGTAAATGTATACATTTGTTTTGTAAAACTTGTAGAACTGTGGAAAACTGACTGTAAATATAAAAGTTTAATAGGAAAATGAATGTGCAATGAAGTAAAAAATCTCTCTGCATCTTTCTCGGCCTTTATATAAACTATAATTAAACATTTACTTTAGATCTTTGACGGGTGTTTCAATATTTATGTTTCTACCTTGCTATAACTAAAGTAAATTGTTTTTGAGGATTTCACTGAAACTGGCTTGATGCTAAATGACACAGGTCACTTCTTCACAAACTAAAACTCAATTGATATGTAAATAATATTTGTCACCCTCAAAAATAAATAAATAAATAAAAATTAAACATAAACTTTCTATCTATATTAAGTCTGGATAATAAGTTCTAATACAGGACTGTCTTGGGGGAAGAAACTAACTTCAAGTCACCCTCATTATAAACCCATAGTTAAAGCAGTGTCTTAGCAATTAGATGACATTACTTTAAAAAAAAGTATAAATAATAATTTTGTTATCGAATAGTATTGATATAAAAATGATCATCAGAAAATAATCTTCAAAATGTACACAAATAACTTTAGATTAAATTATTTTTACATGTTAGAAGAGTACTACTAGCCAGTGTTACTTTTGAAAGTAGTGCATTACAATATTGAGTTACTCCTGCAAAAAGTAACTACTTCCAATACTTAGTTATTTTTTATGGAAAGTAATTCATTATGTTACTTTTGAGTTACTTTTTCAAGCCTGCCTGAGGCTTGATCACTTTTAGAACTTGCAGGGTGTTTTTTCTTTTCTTTTCCTTTCTTTTTTTTTTTTTCTTTAAATAGAAATCTGTTTAACGACACACTATATAACCTTCATCTACATTTACCTTTAAAAAAAAAAACTAATTAATAAAATTAGAATAATGATACCTTCTGAGAACTTCCTGACAATATAAGTCATATATTCAGATTAATGAAAGTTGAAAGCAATGTGTTTGCTACTTTTGTATTTTTGTCTTATTAGTTCAGTAAAATTAAAATCAATGACCATTGAGACAATCCCTTTTCTTTTATGCGTATAGCGTAATAAGAATACTTCTATCACAGAAATGGAAGGCTCTCCCATCTTGGATTCTGTCTGTTCACGTGAGGAGCTCATTTTGTCTCAGTGTGATTCAATATGATTATACACATTTTAATTCAACAAATTATTTTTAAAAACACATGAATTAATCTAAAAAGTAACTTGACTTACGTTTGAAAAAAAAAGTAACTCAAATATTTTTACTTTTAATTTGATATTTTATTACTTTTAATTACTTACAATTTTTAAAAGTAATGCGTTACTTTACTTGTTACTCAGAAAAGTAATATTATTACGTAACTCACATTACTTGTAACACATTACCCCAGCAGTGTCTTAGCAATAAGATGACTTTACTTTAAGAAAAGTGTAAATATAAATTTTGATATCGAATGGCACTGATATGGAAAGATCATCAGAAAATAATCTTCAAAATGTACACAAATAACTTTTGATTGGGTTTTTTATTAAAGTACATTTTAAAAAAGTAACTCAAATATTATTGCTTCTTTTTTTAAGCAATACGTTACTTTACTCATTATTTAGAAAAGTTATATTATTCCGTCGCTCACATTACTAGTAATGTGTTACCCCCAACACTGCTACTAGCACTCAGAACTTAAGAATACAGGGCAATTGTTTTTTTCTATTCATATTAAGTCTAAATAAAAAAAATTGTGCGCAGACCTGTTGCTTTTGAAGCAATTAGTTGATTTTACTTAAAAATGAGTAAATTTGTAGCCCTAAAATTATTAAATAACTTTAATTATATGCAGGATTCTAAAAAAAAAAAAATTAATAAATAAATAAAAATCAACGTAATGTAACAGTACAAAGTTAAAAACTAGTTTACTTACTGTTTTATAGTAAAATCAACTTGCCACGTTTGAGGTAATGTGCTTGCTCACTTTTTAAATGTAGCAAATATCTTTTTTATTTTTTATTTAACAATGTAGTTATTGTCTTTATTTCACAAAAAAAAAAAAAAAACACTTACAGAAAGTCTTGATCTTCAAAACAAGTAAACAGTAAGATAAGCTTAAATCAAATTTGCTATATATTGTGTTTTAGTTCTTTTCTGACACATTTGGTCTGTGTTTATTTAGTGGAGTGGTTAAAAAATACTGCGCTTTCTCTTCCTTTGGCTGATGTAGACTTTCAGAAAGTTGTTACAGTATTTATTAAAGCAGAGATGAACAGAGCTGAGGTGCTCACCCTGAGCTAGCAGCATGAAGCTCCAGCTGAAACAGTCTCAGGAAGAACTCCTGCAGGTTACAGTGGAGGCGAAACATCTCAGTGGATGGTGGGCTTGGCAGTGAGTGACAGGTGGGTTCGCTTGCCAAACACACTCTTGAATAAATCAGAAAAAAAATGCATTACAGAGAGAAGCTCTATTTGCTTATGAGCAATTCTGACATGTTAGACTGACAGTTCTGCATTGAGAGACATACTGAAGTGACGTCTCAAGAAGTGACCAGAGACCGTTTTTACATTCTGGACACTGGAGGACCTTAAGGAAGTACTTAGTGTTTCCAGGACAGCCCCAGGTTGGATTGTTACGCAGGATACTATGGAGAACTGTGATAAATGTGCTGAGGTACAATGGCTTTGCATCACCCTAAAAATGAGAGAGCATAAATAAAGGCTTGGTTATCTTGTCAACTCAAAATGGAGAAGGAGTAAACAGGTTTTGTAACAAAATACATTTGAAAAAAGTTCTATTCCAAACAGTTTAGATAATGATTACTTAAACTTCAAAACAAATATCTGGACATAAACTCTACTCATAGCATTTCTTCCTAATTTTGAATCAAATATAAATTAAATATACATTTTTAACAACTGATCAAAATAAAAAAGTTAAAGTTAAAATGGCAGTATTGTGTAGGATAAACAAAAAAAGAATAAACTAAATAACTGCTAACATGGCATCTTATATTGACAAGATACATTTTAATTTGCAAATTGGCACCATTTGCATAAAAAAACAACATGTTTCATTTTTATGTTTTTTTTTTTTTTTAATGAAGTCTCCTATGCCCAGAAAAGTTGGATTTATTTGAGTTTTTTTATGATAAATAAAAGGTTTTAAGAGCATCATTTATTTAAAATACCTTTAGACAACAATACAAATGCATTTAATGTAACTTAATAATCATATTGATAAATAATAATAATAATGGCAGTTTATTTCTCTGTGGCAAACTCTAAAATAGAGACTTAGCCAAAAAAATAATAATAATAAATGAATAATAATAATAATGTCTTAATAATAATATTATTATTATTTAAGAATAAATAAATTAATTAAAAAAGTAACTTCGGAAGCTGGTAGAAAAGTATGCTGTTGTTATTTTTTAGTTACTTGCAACAATGCATTAATCTGATGCATTTAAAAAAAATCAGTATAATAATACACTGTATAAATATATATGTTTCATAGTAATATACTGTATACAGTGCATCCGGAAAGTATTCATTGCGCTTCGCTTTTTCCACATTTTTTATGCTACAGTCTTATTGTAAAACTGATTAATTTGTTTACTCAAAATTCTACACACAATAGCCCATAATGACAATGTGAAAAAAAATATTTTATTGAAATTGTTGAAAATTTATTGAAAATAAAAAACCTAAAAGTAACATGTGCATAAGTTTTTAAAGCCTTTGCTCAATACTCTGTTGATGCACTTTTTTGCAGCAATTACAGCCTCAGGTCTTTTTGAATATGATGCCACAAGCTTGGCACAAATGTCTTTAGGAATTTTTGCTCAATCCACTTTGCAGGACCCCTCAAGCTCTATCAGGTTGGATGGGAAGTGACGGTGTACAGCCATTATCAGATCTCTCCAGAGATGTTCAATAGAATTTGGGTCTGGGCTCTGGCTGAGCCACTCAAGGACATTCACAGAGTTTTTGTGAAGCCACTCCATTGATTTTTTTGTTAGTGCTCTTTAGGTCATTGTCCTGCTGGAAGATGTCACCCTAGTCTGAGTTCAAGAGCACTCTGAAGCAGGTTTTTATTCTGGATGTCTTTGTGCATTGCTGCATTCTTCTTTCCCCCTATCCTGACTAGTCTTTCAGTTCCTGCTGCTGAAAAACATCCCCACAGCATGACGCGGCCACCGATATGCTTCCCTGTAGGGATGTTATTAGCCTGGTGATGAGCGGTGCCTGGTTTTTGCCAAATGTAACGCCTGACATTCATTCCAAAGAGTTCAATTCTAGTCTCATTAGATCACAGAATTTTGTTTCTTATGGTCTGAGAGTCCTTCAGAAGCCTTTTGGCAAATTCCAGGCAGGGAGTGGCTTCCATCTGGCCACTCTACCATACAGGCCTTATTGGTGGATTGCTGCACAGATGGTTGTCCTTCTGTAAGGTTCTCCTCTCTCCACAGAAGAATGCTGGAGGTCAGACAAAGTGACCATCGGGTTATTGATCACCTCCCTGACAAAGGTCCTTCTCCCCCAATCACTCAGCTTAGATGGCCGGCCAGCCAGCTCTAGGAAGAGTTCTGGTGGTTCCAAACATCTTCCACTTACAGATGATGGAGGTCACTGTGCGAATTGGAACTTTCACAGCAGCAGAAATGTTTTTGTAATCCTGTCTCAGAGGTCTACAGACAATTCCTTTGTCTTCATGTTTGGTTTGTGCTTTGACATGCACTGCCCTGGGACCTTACTGTCTATAGACAGGTGTATGCCTTTTTAAATCATGTTCCATTAACTGAATTTACCACAGGTGAACTTCAATTAAGCTGCTGAAACATCTCAGAATGATCAGTGGAAACAGAACGTACATGAGCTCAATTTAGAGATTTACAGCAAAGGCTGTGAATACTTACGTACATTTGATTTTTCAAGTTTTTTTTTTTTAATAAATTTGCAACAATTAAAAAAAAATCTTTTTTCACATTGTCGTTATGGGGAATTGTGTGCAGAATTTAAGGAAATAAGTGAATTTCATCCATTTTGGAATAAAGCTGAAACATTAAAAATGTGGAAAAAGTCAAGCGCTATGAATACTTTCCAGATGCACTGTAACTGCAGGTTATCAATGCTTAGAGTATATACTTCCTATTCTATACACAACTGCCTAACCTTTCTGATATTGACTGAAATGTAATGATGTGCACCTTTTGTGAAGCTGCATTGAAATGATAATTATTATGAATAGTGCTATATTCATAAGTAAACTTAAATTTAATTAATAAAGCATAAACCACACTATATACAACTTCCTTAATAAGATAATCACAACAATAACTTTTAAAAAAAGAACCACACCAATTGAAAAGTAGGAGTTCTGTATTAGTGTGGGATTGAGAACAGCTCTAATCATACATACATGCAGTGCATGGCGCATTAGCTCTTGGAGCAGTGTGGCTGGGGGCATCACTCCAGGATGCAGGGACCCTAAAATCTCCTCCACAGCTTGAGGGAAGAAGGAACACTCCACCAAACTCCGCACATTGCTAAAATCCACTGCTGGAATCTACAGGAGAAAGAAAGGCACACATGAAACACGATGACTGATGATAATGTGTTCTCGGGGTCAGTGTCGAATGAGTGCATCTGGACATTTCCGCTTGAGAAACCAGTAGAGAGGCGCGTTGCAATGTTTCTTTAATGGGTATGCCAATCATGAGCGTCCCCATCAAACCCATTTGCCTAAATCCGGTGACCTGACCATGATGAGCCTTGCGTTTATTACTCCTCTATGTGACACACAGGAAATTGAATGACCTGATCCTCTTGATGAGTCAAACGCTCATTTTTTGTGCACTTTAACAGCTTGTGTGTGGCAGATAAAAAGTTTTACACAGGGTTTGAATGTACCTGATCTGGCAGGACGGGTGTGTAGTAGCTGTGAAACTGTGGCACCATCAAAAGCTTCTTCTTCCTTTGCTGAAACGAGATGTCATGTAAGGTCATACTTTATAGAAATTACAGTGATAACTGTGACAACTTTCTAATTTGTGCCCAAAATCCATCTGTGAAAGCCATTATTATGCTTCAGTGTGATATATAAAAGTACCAGAGCAAAAAAAATGGAGTGAATGGAGAGAATAAAAATATATTAGACCTCCATTATTATGATGTATTCTTTGAGCATGTCCTCCAGTTCTTTATGTGAAGAGTCAGAAGTGACATCTACAGATTCGTCAGTGACTGCAGCAGTCTGGGTGGCTGTTATACAGCTCTCTGCTTCATCGAAAGACTCTAAATCACAGGACCAGTTTAATTCTGAGCAAATATTCTGCAAAAAGAGAGAGAGAGAGAGAGAGAGAGAGAGAGAGAGAGAGAGAGAGAGAGAGAAAACGGATAATATTAAAGTTCAAGACAAATTGTAAAAAAGTTAAAGCATTCAAAATCCTTTTCGGGAAGCTTTACACAATTATTGTCATACTAAAATATTATGGTTAATACAATTGCTAAAATTACTTTTCACTTTGAATATATACACTCACTGACCACTTTGTTAGGTAAACTTACCTAACGGCTCATAAACACAAATTTCTAATCAGCCAATCACAAGGCACCAACTCAACGCAATGCATTTAGGCATGTAGACATGATCAAGACAATCTGCTGCAGTTTAAACTGAGCATCAGTTTGAAATCAGCATCAGCATCATAGTTGTTGGTGCCAAACTGAAAATCTCTGGGGTTAAGCGAGAATGGTCCAAAAAAAGAGAAAATATCCAGTAAGCAGAGGTTCTGTGGGTGCAAATGCCTTGTTGATGCCAAAGTTCAGAAGAGAATGGCTAATAGAAAGGCAACAGAAACTCAACTAAGCACTCATTACAACCGAGGTATGCATAAGAGCATCTCTGCATGCACAACGCGTCTAATTTTGAGGCAGATGGGCCACACTGGGTGCCATTCCTGTCAGCTAAAAACAGGAAACTGAGGCTACAATTCTCACAGGCTCACTAAAACTCGACGATATAAGATTAGAAAAACATTGCCTGGTCTGATAAGACTGCGACATTCAGATGGTAGTGTCAGAATTTGTCATTAACAACATAAAAGCATGGATCCATCCTGCCTTGTATCAGTGATTCAGGCTGCTGGTGGTGTAATGTCATGGAAGATCTTTTCCTGACACACTTTGGGCCCATTAGTACCACAATGAGCATTGTGTGAACACCACATCCTATTGGAGTATTGTTGCTGACCATGTCCATCCCTATACGACCACAGTGTTCCCATCTTTTCATAGATACTTCCAGCAGGATAACGCACCATGATTTAAAACGTGAGTCATCTCAGACTGGTTTCTTGAACACAACAATACGTTCACTGTACTCAAATGGCCTTCATAGTCCGCAGATCTCAATCCAATAAACCAACTTTTGGATGTGGTGGAACGGGAGATTCGCATCATGGATGTGCATGTAAGTGTGTGTATACATTTTTATTTTTTTTTATTTTTTTTTTATTGCACGGCAAAGCTGAATTAACTTTGGTCTTCATGTGTCAGTTGATCATTCAGAAATCATTCTAACATGCTAATTTACTGCTTAATAAGCATTTCCAGCAATTGTAGAAAGTAGCAAAGTGTTTTTATACAGTTTACTGTTGATTTAAATTATTTTGTAACATTACAAATGTTTTTGTTAATTTTCATGAATTGAATGGATAAACACTGAAATTTTAATAATAAAAAAACATAATGAGCATCAGTCTGCAAAATACTCCAAAATAGTTACAGCTGTAAATACAGATGTGTTGTACCACATTTGTTTTGTAGAATATAAATACATATTTTACAAGATGGTTATGTTGCTCTTTCCAATATAAACAGTTAAAATAAAAACTAATAAATAAACAAATAAATAAATAGATAAATAAATGAATAAATAAATAAATAAATGAATAAATAAATAAATAAATAAAAAGATAAATAAATAAATAATTACTGCAATTTGCAAAGCGTTGCAGGTGTTAAAAATACAGATGTGTTCTTCCACAATTGTTTTATTTAGTATAACATACATATATAAATAAATATAACATATACTGTATATATAAATTTAACATGATGTTATGCTGTGCTTTCCAATAAAAGCAATGGAGAGTTATAAATAAATAAATAGTCCATAACATGTGGGCGAGTTTTTTATATTATTATTATTATTATTATTATTATTATTATTATTTATATTTTAGGATTTTATTTTGTCCAGTATATTTTATCCACAATGCAACTTTTGTGCTACTAAACAATATTTATTGCAATATTATGCTGTATTATGTTCACTAGTTAAAAAAATAAATAAATAAAATAAATAAATAAATAAAATAAATAAATAAATAAATAAATAAATAAATAAATAAATAAATAAATAAATAAATAAATAAATAAATAAATAAATAAATAAACAACAGGGTCAAAAAAATATAAATATATCATGGCTAGTTAACAATAACAGATGTGCCTCTTTTGAGTAAATTAAAACATATAATATAAAAACTCAAATACTTTACCCCAAAAAGATGTTTGGCTACATAGCTGACACTATAGCGATGGACTGCACCCTGCACAGCTCCCTCTTTGGATGGATTTTTGGCTAACACATGAGTTACAGCACATGATGTCGGCCAGTCTGGGCAGACAACAGCTTTGCCTGCTTTCAATATCCTGCAAACAAAGTTACAATTAGCAAGTGACAATACAGCAATGTATCAATACAGAAGCATGTCTTACAAACAAAGTGCTGTTGCTAAGCACATCCTGACCTGACAAACACACTCCTCCTCGTTGGGTCATCAATGTCAATGAGCACTACCCAGTCCTATAGGTGCAAAAGTAAACAGGCAAACATGATATTTTTGCTGTATTCTAAGAGAGTTAACAATATAGTCATGCTGACCTGAAAGGCTCCAGACACTGTGCCATTCGCTACTCTCTCTCTCCAAGTTCTCAATGGATTAGGCGTCTCTGGGGTCTGAGCTGTTAGGTTTATCTCATATGAAGCCTCTTGTAGCCATCTCTTGTGCTTCACACTGTCCAGAACAAACTCAGGAGTCACTATCCACTTCCCTTAAGCAAAGAACAGCCAGAGAGTTACCTATACAGTTTATTTATGTTTTAATGGCATATCAGCAGTATTGGCTATATTCATAGCAACTACTTATTTTAAATATTATTAATATTTACTTGTAAAATAACAAATATTGATATAAATAAATATTATTAATTTATTTTAAATATTTATTTATTTATTTATTTAGCTATGTTAGCTTATACACTACCTGACAAATGTCTTGTCGCCTATCCAAGTTTTAGGAACAGCAAATAGTAAATTGACTTCTAGTTGATCATTTGTTATGAGACATGTCTTGTCATTTAGCAGAAATAATGTACAGTATAGAATATAAAGTCATGGTGCAGTGGAAAAAGAATGAATATTGTGTATGACTCCCATTATCTTGGAAGATTGTATCTATACATATCTGCAATGACTCAAATAACTTATTAATAAAGTGGCAAAAAAAAAAACATTCTAGCAGGACTCCCAGAGTTCATCATGATTCTTTGAATTCATCTTCAATGCCTCATCCATCTTATATGTTTATGTCTGGTGACTGGGCTGGCCAATCCTGGAGCACCTTGACCTTCTTTGCTTTCAGGAACTTTGATGTGGAGGCTGAAGTATGAAAAGGAGCGTTATATGCTGAAGCATTTGCCCTCTCCTGTGGTTTGTAATGAAATGGGCAGCACAAATGTCTTGATACCCAAGGCTGTTGATGCTGCCATACACTCTGCTGATCTCTCCTATTCCCCCATACTGAATGTAACCCAAACCATGTTTTTCCGTTCACCAAACTTGACTAATATCTCTGAGAATCTTGGGTCCATACAGATTCCATTAGGTCTTCTGCAGTATTTGTAATGATTGAGGTTCAGTTCAACAGCTGATTCATCTGAAAAAATCTACCTTTGGCCACTTTTCCAAATGATCAACTAGAAGTTATTATTTGTTGCTCTGGGATTGTTATTAGTTAAAAGAGATAGTTTAGCTAGTTCAAGTTTTTATTTTTTCTGTTTAACACAAAACAATATATATTTTTAAAAATATTAACTTATTATATCTGTCAATAACAGGTTCCAAATTTTGTGGTTCACATGGTGGTTTCTATTTATTTGTAGTTGTGAATTGCATTATGGAAGTTTTATCTCTGCTCTGTCAACCTTTGATGTTGACAATTCAACTCTGCAGTTTAACAAATTGACTTTTATTGACTGTTGTTATTGTTGTGGTTGGAGACGAGATATTGTTTAAGAAATAAATAGAGATAATTAAGTCTGTAAAATAACAGAAAAAATAAAAGCAGTTTATTACCAGGTTATTGTGCCAAAATATACAGCACAAACAGAAAATATATCACTTTAAACTATTTGAAATATCAACAAAATGCACTTTTTTAAACTAATATTGTCCAGGTTTGGGAGAAAAGATCAAGATCCCATAATGCAATTCAAAAGCATAAATAAGTGAACAAAAAACATGAATCACAGAGTACGGAAAAATGCTAATTCACCGATTTTTTTTTACAGTTTAGTCATTGACATTCACAACAGAAAGAAAACTCTAGTAGCTTCTTATGTATCCAACAGATGAAATAAAAACTATAACAAGTGAAATAAATAATGACAAAAATACTCATTATATTTTCTATCCCTTAAATATTTCTGTAACAATTTCTAATTATTTACTCAATAAAAGCACATGGCAGTCAGTCCCTGAAAATACAAACCTCCCGCAGAGGCCGCAAGAAACTTTTCACTGGGTAAAGCTTTTTCGACGATGAGGTGAGTGATTGCTTCCTTATAAACCTGAAATATAGTCAAATGTGGCAATGAAAACATTGTGCAAAGTACATGAGGTAATACAAAAAGAAAGAACAAAAATATCTTGTATCCATTGTATAAAGTCACCTTACTAATCTGGTCTACAACCTTACAATGAGATAGTTTGGAAAAGGTCAAGAACTTTGAGGTTAAGTTTATTCTCTTGAGGGGTTCAATTAGTAGAGTGAGAGAGATCTGTGACTATATTAAGATGGTATTGAGGGCAAGGACAAAATTACACAGTCCGAAATACACTGTAGCATCAGGTAGAAATTAGAGTCATTTTTCAGGGCTAATCACCAACACTTTATCATTTTTCCCCACACTTTTGATTATATGGAAGACAAGATAAGTTTGAGTGAACTTTAACACTTTTTTGAGTGAAGGCTTTATTATATAGGAGGAAATGTACACACACGCACGCACGCACGCACGCACGCACGCACGCACGCACGCACGCACGCACGCACGCACGCACGCACGCACGCACGCACACACACACACACACACACACACACACACACACAGACACACAGACACACAGACACACAGACACACAGACACACACCAGTCAAATGTTTGGGATGAGTAGGATTTTTTTAAATATATTTTTAAAAGAAGTCTTTTCCGCTCAGCAAGTTTGAAACTTATCTAAGATTGACAGTTATTTATGACATTTATTTCACATAAAAAGTACTGTAAAACTGTGAAATAGTAATGTAATTTAATATAACCATTTTATTTTTTAATGTAGTTTGAAATGTAATTTCTTCCTGTAATTTAAAAAAAAATTCTAGTGTCACTAATCCAGTTTTCAGTGTCTGGTGAATCATTATGATACGTAAGAAATCATTAAAACAATAATCTGCTGTTCAAAAATAGATGTATTATTATTATTATTATTATTATTATTATTATTATTATCAGAGGTGAAAACTGTTGGGCTGCTTTTTTAGTGGAAACTGATACAATGATGTATGATGTAATGATGAAGTAATGATGCTGAAATTACAATGTTAAACTACATTCAATAAGAAAACCGAATAAATGGTAATAATATGTAACAATTTTTAAGTATTATCAAATATGTTGAAAAAACATATTGGCCTCAAACTTCAAATAAAAAGGCAAAATAAAGCCCAACAGGCTCATCAGCAGCTAGAGATGTTGAATAAGACTAAAAACTTTTGTTCTTTGAAAATTAATGGCTGGAAGTACATTATTCAACTTATTATGGTTACTTAAAAAAAAAAAAACAATTAGACAAAAAAAAAAAAAGGTCTGAGCTGTAACAATATAACAGTTCTTTAATTAAATTAAAAGTCTGCTTAAAGAAAATGTGAATAAGTGGACGATTTGCTGATAACTGAATGAGCCTGTGTTATAAATCGCTTGTTACTGGAGAACAGCATAACTCGCAATGACATGATTGACCAGTCAGAATCAATTATTCCTAAATAAATGAGCCATTTAATGAGTACACATTTACAAACAACAAACACACAAACAAAATGAAAGAACATTAACAACAACAACAACAATAATAATAATAATAGAAACAAACAAAATAAATCAAAAACCATC
Source organism: Danio rerio (assembly GCF_052040795.2). Taxonomy (NCBI): domain Eukaryota; kingdom Metazoa; phylum Chordata; class Actinopteri; order Cypriniformes; family Danionidae; genus Danio; species Danio rerio. Next base: position 55,445,640 of record NC_141025.1, on the reverse strand, counting down.
TGAAACAGAGTGGATTGCATTAGAATTGATCAATGCACCACTATCGGTAGATTTTCTTGCTTAAAAAATGGTCATTGGCAAGCACCACTGATCATTTGAATATGTAAATGATTATTATTATTATTTTTTGCTATTTACAAGCTAATAGATATGATATCTAAGATGTTCATTTGCAAAGATGAAACGGTGAACTAAGTTCACATTTGTATAACTAAATTAATCAAAACATTAATTTAACATAATAATCTAAAAATAGAGAGATTGTAATTTCTATGTACAGAATAATTTACTTGTGTCTGTGCATGTCTTCTAAAAAGTGTATGTAGCGATTCAATACTGAAGCTGTTTTGAAACTGTTGCAGGGCAACTTTGACATAATTCTGTGCAACTGGTCTGTGAAATATACAGTAGTCAACATGTCTTGTCTTAGGACAATTTTGAAAAACTTTTTTCATCCACTTCAGATGTTGACCACTGTCTAATGCGTGTACATGTGTGTTTCTTTTAGTAATTTATCTATCCAGCTATTCAACTAATTTTCATCTAATGTACATTCAGCTGATATAATATAAAAAGGTATTATCTTAATTTTGTGAATTTTTTGTTTGTGTCCTAGTGTGAGTTTCCTTTAATATAAAATTATATTTGGTTTAAATTTTAGTACAACAGCACAAGTCTCCATATGCTATTTCCCCACAACTTGTAACAGGTGGATAACAGGATGGTAGAACATAAATGATGTGTCATAAGTGCAGATACTTACAGAGCCCCCCATGTATACGCCCCCTAGATGTTTGATGCCCTGAAGTAAAAGTCTTTTTTGAGAATTATTCCTGAAGCCAGACGTTTGAAAGACATATGTATTGTCCACCATCCTAGTGAAAAGATTGCATGTTAAATAACACATATAAGATAACAACTCTCAAATAACATTAACGATACAGTTCATTAATTATTGATAACAACAATATACAGAATATACTGACTGATAACAAACTCGCAAGAAGTTTATTATGAATCGAAACTGTTTGCAATTTTACCAGCTGCTTTACAAACTTGAGGTGTGTGTACATCATTTCTATATCTTACCTGAAACCGAAAACAGTGAATTTACTAATGATGATGATGTAACTTATTAATGTACTTGGGTTTACAACAACAACAACAACACGCTAAACATCATCACAGTCCATTCGTACACATAAAGTGACATTTTATCCAGCAACGCTTTCAGTACTGTAACGTTATATATAGCACAAACACAACATGACTATATGACTCTAACTGTAAGACTACATATTAACTACATATTTTTCTCTATGCTATTTTGCAAGTTGTACTTCAAAACTAGCGTACAGCGCAATGGGTGACCACGTTATTCTAATAGGGGTGAACACAATCATTAAATGCAGTTTAAAATGAATTTATCCAAATGAAGGCACATTCAATAATAGAATAAACTAAATTAAACTAATTCAGCAAAACTGAGACCAGTTATTATATAAAATTACAAATGAAAACAGCCGAAATCTAGGAGTAACTTTTAAGCGCTCCCCCCTATTCTCTCTGTGATTTGCTCTCTTCCATAACACGGAAATTCGGATATGCTTCCGGTTGGTTGTCAGAGACGCTTTGCGCTTGAGAATCACAGCAGTATGTCATCACGTGTTGATAAACAAACCGATGCGACGGCTCAATAGTTATATATTTATTCTCGTAAGCGAGCTTGACACCCTGTTATTTAACCATCCGAGAGACTTTTAATCTCACACGACCCTTTCGGCTGCAATCTAATGTTGTAGATCGATATAAATGACTGAAACCCTCTCACATCCCCATTAAATCCCTCGCAGTTTCCCCTCCATTAATGCTGTCTTTTTCCTTGGGTATTTTTACTCGACACTATTAATGCTCTTAGATGTTATTGTTATGTCACACGCACTTTAGACCATTTAGACAATTTCAGTGCAATGAAAATTAAAGATTGTGGGAAGAAATTCACTTGACAAGTCTGCTTGGATTCTAGCTTTGATAGACCTTCGCTGCAGTTGGATTTAATGTGACGAAGAGTCCCTGAAATCACAACGTGAAAAGGTACTGTGTATTTTGCCTTAACCTCAGTGTTGATTGGTGATTTTGTTCTGTGAGATGTATATTTGTGTAGAGCATTTGCACTGTAGCAACAGGTGTGCTCTTAAAGGGATAGTTCACCCAAAAATTTAATAGTTCACCCAAAAAGTGTGGCACTTAAAATTAGATATTATGAAGAATGCTTGGAAAAAAGGCATCCATTGAGATACAGAGTTGTAAAACAAACAAACAAACAAATATAAAACATGGAAGTTTGTGGCTTTTTCCAACATATATAGTGGCATTTACCTACATATATTTAGTTTTTGCATGGCAAATGTGACAGGATACACGTTAATATACTTTACTGTATGGATATCCGTTATGTTCATTTATTTTCTTTTCGGCTTAGTCCCTTTATTAATCCGGGGTCGCCACTGCCGAATGAACCACCAACTTATCCAGCACATTTTTACGCAGCGGCAACCCATCTCAGGGAAACATCCACACACACTCATTCACACTCATACACTATGCACAATTTAGCCTACCCAATTCACCTGTTCCGCATGTCTTTGGACTGTGGGGGAAACCAAATTACCTGGAGGAAACCCATGCGAACGCAAGGAGAACATGCAAACTCTACACAGAAACGCCAGCTGGCCCAGCCGAGGCTCGAACCAGTGACCTTCTTGCTGTGAGGGGACCCTACCTTGCTGTGAGGGGACACTACCTACTGCACCACTGCGTTGCCCATATCCGTAATGTCAATGTACAACATAATCCTAATTTATAAAAAATAATAATAATCAATTATATTTATATACCACTTTTCTGGACACTCAAAGCGCTTTACATATTTTTGTGGAGGAATCTTCTTATCTATCACCAGTGTGCAGCATCCACCTGGATGATGCGGCAGCAGCCATTGCTCCAGACCACACAGCACAGCACACAGTAGCTGATTGGTGGAGAAGAGACAGAGTGATGAAACCAATTATGATATGGCAGACATCCCAAGTCTCCCGCAAATGCATAGGGACTCCCAGATGCCCGCAAATGAATGATATTCTCCCGGAAATTGCACGTCTCCCACCCGGTCCTTACCAACGTCGCACACCCTTTTCCACAGCATCCCTCCCAGCTCTTCAGGTACATTGCAACTCACCCCCACTGCTCTTCGGGTATGTTGCGTGCAACTCACCCCCACCGCTCTTGAGGTATATCGCGCGCAACTTACCCCCACCGTTCTTGAGGTATGTCGTGCGCAACTCACCCCCACCGCTCTTCAGGATAGATACTTATTCACGTTAGTAGCAATCACACAATGTGAACTACGCGATTGGATCTTGCAGATGAGTCACCGGAGCACATGAGATATTTGGCGTGTTAAATATCTGGACTTGTCTTAAAAGCGCTTATTTTCAGTTTATTTGGACACAGCGAATGGAGGAAAAAGTAGAGCAAATTTGGCAGGAGCACTCGGTGTGATGTGTCATGTGTGCATTATCACAACTGGGTCAAAAAAAAAAAAGAAGTTGAGAAGAAATTGCTAATTCCCTTTAAACCCAGGTGAGCAAATATGTACAGTTTCTACCCCATTAAAGACCTCTTTCTTATTATGTAGGTAATAACAAAAGATACACTACATGTTTTTAGTTGTGAGATGTAGTTTTGACAAAGTTGTCTGCGACTCTTCTTATAGTAAAGTCATGTAGCGTAAAACCCCCTGTCACCGATCCATCTTGCAGTGTAAACAAAGCAGTGACAAAATGTTAGCCCAGATTGTCATACAGTGTAAAAACATCTGTAACATGACTACTTTGAAAATCATACAGTCTGAACTTGACATTAGTTTCAGTGGGCAACCAGTTGCAGAGAGATAGCTGCCATCCACAAACCGGGATTGAATCGTCTTCTTTTATAATTGTAATAACATGCAGCTGTGGGGATAAATTACAGCGATTACCGTCTTTATTACAAACATGTACTGTTTTTAAGCACACACTATACCTACACACATTTCTGTCCAAACAAGATTAAAAACATGATTTTCACCTTAGGTGCCTTTTACGCCTAAATTACTTTCTTTATTTTGAAAGCAGGAGAGGCAGGGAGACAAATAAATTCAAAGACTAAAGAGAATGGGAATATGTTATACCAGCACAATGCATTCTAGTTATTTAGATCAAAGAAGCCTGATTCACATTGAATATTTCTTTTTTAAATATTTCCCAAATGATGTTTAACAGCGCAAGGAATTTTTTCATAGTATTTCCAAAAAATTTTTTTCTTCTGAACAAAGTCTTCTTTGTTTTATTACCCTAACCTGCCTAGTAAATCTAATTAATCTAGTTAAGCCTAGTTAAGGACAATTTAGCCTACCCAATTTACCTGTACTGCATGTCTTTGGACTGTGGGGGAAACCGGAGCACCCAAAGGAAACCCACGCGAAGGCAGGGAGAACATGCAAACTCCACACAGAAACACCAACTAAGCCGAGGTTCGAACCAGCGACTCAGCGACCTTTTTGCTGTGAGACGACAGCACTACCTACTGCGCCACTGCCTCGCCTAAATATTATAATGTAAATATTAAAATGCCTTTTAATCTCAAAAAAATCTAATAAAATATAATTTACTGTCATCATGGCAAAGATAAAAAAAATGAGTTATTAGAAATGAGTTATTAAAACTATTATGTTTAGAACTGTGTTGAAAAAGTTTTTTTTTTTCCTTTTTTTTTTATACTCACACTCACACTCATTTTCCCAAACATCAGCCATCTTTCTCCAATTGCAATATACAATGGCACAGTTTGTCGACTGCTACTCTGAGGTCCAGCTTTTTTGTGATGGAGGCAAAAAGCTAAAGTGCTTTCCCTGCTTGCATAAACATTCATTTTTATTGTTGATGTATTGTGCAAGTTTCCCAGGATGTGGAAACTGTATTCCCTTAAAAAAAAGCAATGGAAACCAAGGTTTATTCACAAATAGTTACACAATGTTGGATCCTTTATTGGATTCTTCTGAAACATCTGACTTGCTGTTTTTGGTAAACTTTGGCTGCATTTAGTGTGCTTTCACATCTGTAGTTTGATTCATTTGGTCCTGACCAAGGGCAACATATGATACCTCGTAGCATTTTCTGCCGTCTTTTGTTCGTTTTTACACCACACTGAATGCTTTGGTCCGAACCATTTAAAAAGAACAAAAATGCAGTCATCTGACAAAATCACTCATCGACCAGATGTTATTAAATGTGTTTCCTAAACTGTTTTTCATTTGGTCAGAATACACGTGCAGGAAAATGCCAATGAAACTCCCGCAAGTAAACAAACCGGCAAACACAAAATGGCATTTTTTTTACTATGGAGCTATGACTGCTCTGACTAATTTTATTCCTGCTCATAGTATACTATATGATTTGTACACATCACTTTAGACCACAGGTGTCAAACTCAGTTCCAAAAGGGCCGCAGCTCTGCACAGTTTAGTTCCAACCATAATTAAAGGTTCAGGACACCCCGGAGAACTTTTTTTATATTAACAGATGTGTGTGTGTTGAGCATCAGTTAAGACAATGTTAGCACCTGTCAGCTTTAATTGTGGGGAAAACTGGATAATTTTGAGCTTTTGTCAGCTAATTTTAGCTTCCGGGTTTAAAATGATTTTTGGGGCGGGATCAAAATCGGCGACGTAGCGCAGTACTGCAAGTGCAATGATGTGCAAGTGCAAAGAAAACTCCGCTATGAACAATAATGAGAAACCGACGCGTGTCGGTTTCTCATTATTGTTCATAGCGGAGTTTTCTTATCCTATGAGAAGAGCCGGCTGCTTAATTATTTATGAGACCTGCCAGACCTGCCAATGTCAAGCCCGAGCTGAGAGACACGGAAACCACGGCACAGTATTGAGCCGTTCATGAAGGCTCGTATGTGTTTGTTTCCATGATCCACGGGGTTTGTTGCATGTTTTTCCCCGTGATCTTGTCAGGGCCGATCATACAGCAAAGCTGTGTGTGCTGCTAGCATTTTTGTCGGGAGAGCAGCACGAGAATTAGAGAATAGCGGACGCTGTCTTTTATCAGGAGTTCGTTCACATTCAGACACATCGCCGTGCTGCTGTGTTTGCCTAAATCCTCCAGATTACCAGCAGGGTTAATGGTTAAAATAGACAGGTCAGGAGACCTGCTGCACTGAGTCTGCTGGATACGGGGATTGAGGGAGAAGTCCTCATTTATAGTGTTTACATGAACACACTTATCTTTATAATGATATAAATTGTGGATGTCTGTATATGAAATTACGAATAACAAATGTAGCAGGCCATTAAATCACTGTTCATTTCTTTGCATTTTAACTTTGTAAACTATAAACTCTTGCATCTCCTCCAAGTGTGCCGCAAGCCTGCTTTTGAGTGAAGGTCTCGGCCGTTAGATCGCCCCCTGGGGGCTGGCTGCAGTACAAGTCATAAAGCCCACCTCCTCCGTGTTAATGAAGGAGACTTGAGCCCAAATAAAAAAAATTATTACACTTGCAATAAAATGTCCCGAAAGATGGTTCTGGTCGATTAAGGCACTGATTATTGTGCTGAAATAGGTGCAGATCTTCATTTTTGTAAACAGTTTGTTTTTAGCAGTAATTTAATGCTGGGCGTGTCATCGTGATTGACAGCTGTGATTGACAGTTTCTCAAAGCAGCGCGTCTGAGCTTCGGCAGCAGACTGAAGTGTTATTATTCGATTTCTGTGTTATTTTACCATGACAAAATGAGTTAAGCAGTAAACTACAGTTTCTGACATACATGATCTGGTGGAACACTGTTTATTCACTAAGTTCAGGGCTTTTTTCGGGCTTTATTAGTTTGCTGATACACGCCTAACCAACCAGATAGCAAAATACACTCGGGCCAGTTCCGGCTAGATTCTGGCCTGCCGGAGACTTACCCCTCAGACTGACTACCTCTGCTGGACCTACTCTGGATGCCTGGACTCACTGCCCGATTCCAGCCCGAGTCAATCGAGCCAGATGCGGCGGCCGAGCGAGCCGTCGCTGCCGCATGCGAGCCGAAATCAGCCTGTGACGCCGCAAGTAGGTTATGCGCTGCGGCCCGGAGCTGGCGCGATTGAATATATAAAACCCTCATATTTGTTAACGTTATTACATCCATTTGTGTTGATTTGACAGCAAACGCATGCTGAGAAGTTCGGGGGGCGTGATTGATTTTACATAAAGCGTTTGGTTGGAAGTTCAACTCCGCTCATTTTCGCGGCTCCTCCTTTGGCTCCATCAGACAGTCCTTCTGCGCATGTCAAGGCTCCAATTTCAGCAGTCTTTTGCGACAGTTTGTGCCCGTCAAGCAGGCGTTTTGCCCTCAAGGCGTTTAATGGGAAAAGGGGCTGTCGCGTCGTCCATATTTTTTACAGTCACTGGTCTCCTCACGGTTTGTCTCATTTTGTGAGCTAACTGACAACAACAGTCGTTCGCTCCCCTTCTCCCCTGCTGGCCACGCCCACTCCTGCCCGATGCTCGCGGAGCTCCACGCCCATTAATCATGCATCTTTTGAAAAAATTCTGAAGTAGACTTTAACCGAAAGTGGGTGGTGTCATGGCCCTTTAAACACACCTGATCAAACTAATTGAGTCCTTCAGGCTTGTTTGAAACCTACAGGTAAGTGTGTTGGAGCAGGGTTGGAACTAAACTGTGCAAGGCTTCGGCCCTCCAGGAATTGAGTTTGACACCCCTGCGTTAGACAAACTATACATTTCGAGAATGAAGCGCGGCTGTGTCTGGAAAACAATTTTAATGCATCGCATGTCACTTCAGAGGGAAGTGCGACATGATCGTCTTGCAGAAATATTTTCAACGATCCATCCGGTAATGTTTTTCCCTCTCTCTGTTGGTAAAGCACTCCCAAAAATGTTTTCCCTCCACATTCCATAATGCACAGCACATCAGCCTATGGCAGCTGGATTAGACCAAAAAGGCGCAGTACTTTTTGCAGTTGGGTCTGTTTTATTCCGGATCATATTCTCACCACTAACGAACTGCTCCAGGGTCCGTTTGAAAGCGTACCGAGACCACCTCTTCAAGGAGGTCTCTGTATGCTTTTTTGGTCCGCTTTTGGTGCGCACTTGAGTATGATTGCTACATTCACACCTGCCAAAATGAAACGCACCATAAAGGTAAAACAAATGCTAGAGCGATTCAACCAAACTAAGTAAGGCAGGTGTAAAAGCACCCTTACACTGCAGATCTTGGTGGTCAATTCCAATTTTGTTTCTGTATCCAAATTTTTTGCTAACTTGCTTACATCAATTTTTAAAAGTGATTCGTATCCGATTGACTCCATTTACACAGTACAAGGCAAAGACGCAATGACGTAGAAAAAAAATTGGGCGCTGACTGACAGCTGATAATAAAAGAGCGGCCTTTTCTCTATTCCTGTATTTAGTCTGTTTATTGTTGTTTTATTTCTGTATTTATGCGTGGTTTATTTAAAAAAATCTTTTTAACAAGTTGTTGTTTTACTATAGAGTATGACAGAAATGTTCTCTTTTGACCATATTCTTTTAATCTTTTAAACCAGTAGGCATTTTAATGTAATGTCCATCACATGATTTCGTCACGTGGTGTATGCAATAGTTTTATATTAGTTTATATGTGGTGGATGTTGCGCACTCTCTTGCCTAGATACTTGTGCTACATGACAATATAAAAGCTTTTTTAGTCGTCATGTATAAGATTTAAGGTCTGGGACTTTGCTGAAGTCTGTTTCGAAATGAAAGCCTCAGTGTTGATGTTATTCGATACAGTTTTTAATGATGTGCGACTTCTGATCTACCTGCTCACACTGCAGACAGGAGGACACAGATTCAATTCATATCGGATAAATTTCCACAAATGAACAAGGCCTGAATCCGATTTGAGCAAATCAGAATCCATGTTATTTTCTTTTCTGCTCTTATGTACATGGGCCATATCCGTCCGATCTGTGCCACATGGAAAAAAAAAATAGCAATTGAGTCACTTGAACCATGCAGTGTAAATGCAGCCTTAGAATGCAGTTTTTGGCTACAAAATTGATGTTGTACAGATTTTTCAGGCAGCCTAAAAGATTAATGATCTACAACAAAATAGTCTCTCAACTGTACAAATACGATCCTCAGGTCACACTGTAAGATCTTAGTTGTCATGCCAGACTGTACGACAACAACGGCACCAAAAATTGACAAACGAAAAAAAAATGTATTATAAAAAAAAGAAAGTCAATAATGACAAACATTATAAAAATAATTTCTCAAGTTTGAGATAACTAAACACTGTAAAGAAAGTTGATGTGACTCAGTAGTAAACATGCCTCTATCCCAACTATTTGGTGTGCATTGTAGCCATCAAAATGTATCAAAAATTACCAGAAAAACAGAAAATAAAACATATTATCATAGTAAAACAGATTGCATAATTAGCTTTATTATATGGCTAAAAATCAAAAGAAGTGAATGGGACCAGACGTAGCAGCACACTTAAGTTGCAATGGCTCTATGTAAAATATTATATGGTTCAAAAATTTTGGTGTGATGTGTGAAATGGCAGAAACGTCCCTTTTTGACTTTGCATGTTCTCCCCGTGTTCGTGTGGATTTCCTCTGGGGGCTCTGGTTTACCCCACAGTCCAAAATCATGCGCTATCTAGGAAAATTGAATAAACTAAATTGGCTGTATGTATGAGTGTGAATGAGTATGTATGGATGCTTCCCAGTACTTGGTTGCGGCTGGAAGAGCATCCACTACATGCTGGATTAGTTGGTGGTTCATTCTGCTATGGCAACCCCAGGTTAATAAAGGAACTAAGTAGAAGGAAAATGAATGATTTCAAAAAATGATTTAATTGAAACATTTAGAGATTTGTTGTGACTTGATAAATGTCTGTTCTATCACTTCGTATCAATGTTCATTTCTAAAAAAGAAGCACCTATAAAAATTTTATTAAATTGTTAAATTGTGCTAATATCTAGGACTGACAGAGATTGTCTGAATATGAATTATATTTGATTGTTATAATTTCTCAGAGATGGGTTGCGGCTGGAAGGGCATCCGCTGCGTAAAAATGTGCTGGATAATTGGCGGTTCATTCCACTGTGGCGACCCCAGATAAATAAAGGGACTAAGCCAAAAAGAAAATGAATGAATGAATGAATGATTGTTATAAATAATTACATTTGGAAGTGAAATGTGTCCATTTTAGCCTGCTTAAACAGTACACCTTCTATTTCTTGTAAATTAAGGTTTCATTCATTCATTCATTCATTTTGTTTTCGGCTTAGTCACTTTATTTATTGGAGTTCGCCACAATGGAAGAAACCACCAACTTATCCAGCATATGTTTTACACAGCAGATGCTTTTCACCTGCAACACAGCACTGGGAAACATCTATACACATTTAAACACTTTTCGGACAATTTAGCCTACCCAATTCACCTATAGCATATATTTTTTTGGACAACTTTCTTGCTGTGAGGCGATTATGCTACCCACAATGCCACCATGCTGCCATTTATTTATTAAAATAATATATATATTTTTAAAATGTATTAATTGATTGTAACATTTTGGGCTGCACGGTGGCGCAGGGGGTAGCACGTTCGCCTCACAGCAAGAAGGTCGCTGATTCGAGCCTTGGCTGAGTCAGTTGTCGTTTCTATGTGGAGTTTGCATGTTCTCCCCGTGTTCGCGGCGGTCTCCACCGTGTGCTCTGGTTTTCCCCCACAAGTCCAAAGACATGTGGTGTAGGTAAATTGGTAGGCTAAATTTTCCGTAGTGTATGTGTGTGAATGAGTGACTATGGATGTTTCCCTGTGATGGGTTGCTGCTGGAAAGGCATCCGCTGCGTAAAACATATGCTGGATAAGTTGGTTGTTTATTCTGCTTTGGCGACCCCAGATTAATAATGGGACTAAGCCAAAAAGAAAATAAATTAATGAATTTAACATTTTTAAATCATTAAATCATAAATGTCTGTTTTATCACTTCTTATTAATATTAATTTCTATAAAAAGAAGCTACTAAATTGTTGAATTGTAATAATATCTAGGACTTACAGTGATTGTCTGAATATGAATTATGAATATGCGATTGTTATGAACAATTGAATTTGGAAGTGAAATGTGTCCATTTTAATCTGCTTAATACGCCTTCTATTTCTTGTAAATTAAGTTTTGTTAGATGAAATTGGGGAACCAACGTGTGTGTACATATCATGTACATACAGTAATGTGCCTTTTTTCTTTCATTTTTAATGAATGCAACACTCCAGCTTTCAATCATATTCTGTCTCCTGACATATTTTGTCAAATTCAGCTGAAACTGATGTGCAGTGCAAACCTTTTTTTTTTTTTTATATTAGCCTGAAACATGTGAAACATTGTCATAGCCATTCCAGAAAGTTCAGAAAAAAAAGTCATCTGGCAAAAACAACATGCACATAGTCAGTAAACACAACCAGACTGGATTTATTCCCCTGAAACCTTTCTCTCTCTCTCTGCCTTTTTTTCATGTTTACCTGTATCAAGTGAATATTACTCTTTGCCTGTCTCAACCAGCCTGCAATCTTCTCACCATTTTGGAGTAAGACAATGTTCATCATCAATATATTAAACAACCCGAAAGCTTTATTTAAGAGTTTTGGGAGCTAAGAACATGATAAGAAAACCTTTTTTCGGTAGTTTTAAAGCAGAGGCACTGGCTGCTAAATATTTCACACCACTACCTCCAGCCTGAGCGAGGAGCAGTTTGTAAGGGTAGACATGCGGAGAAATACTAGTGTGTCTTTAAGTGTCGAGAGAATACATCTGCCCCAGCTCTTTCTCTCTAACACACACACACACAAGCACAGCACCAGCTCTCTGCCTTGTGTGGCAGCTTTCAGAACTACTCTGGGACTCCACAACATTTGAGTTCAAAATAGATAACAAGACAAAGGAAATGGAGGGTGCATCTGCCTAATTGGGCCCTATGTGGTGACAGCATGAACCTGACACTTTTCCCACAACTCTCATGTGGATGAGACACGGGCGATGATGCGCATCCCTTTGTAACATCGGCTCCACACACAGACGCGCGCGCGAATACACACACACACATACACACACAGACACTGACGCAGTCGGTCCCAGTGTAATTACACTGTTCGGTTCCTAATCCTATGTCTTAAAAACCTACACAAGTCACTCTCTCTCTCTCTCTACTCTCCCCCTCAGACAGTAGTCGGGGCTTGAATGGAGTTTAGAAAATAATAACACGCGAGCTTAACTGCGGAGTCTGTCAAGTGAGGGAAATAATATTTGTCCAGCTGGACAGCCTTTCCCTTTGTGCGGGCTAAATTAATGTTGAGATTTCTGTCTGCGCGAAGAGAAAGGGCTGTCGTGTCGGAGAGGAAGTGCGAGCTGTTTGGTGTTTGACAGGGATTATTAAAATCAGCCCAGATGAAGGGGAGAGGGGCGCCAGCAAAGCCAAATTGACACTGACACTCTCCATTACACTCCACTTGACTTGCGATGACGACGTTGATACAGTCTCTCTCTCTTCTCTCACACACACATTGGATCGAGATTTGAACATTGAGGGCTTTATAGCAATCTGAGGCCAGATGGATTGTTTATTTAAAGCGAGGGCAAGAAGATGTGTCAGTCTATATCCCGACGGTGTCTGGTAATACTGCAAGGCCGCTCTTTTCCCGATATGCATGTATTACCGCCGAGCTGTACTGTAAATTGAATGGCACTTCAGTTTGACACAAAGAGGGGAGGCGGATAGATGAAAAGCAATGGATTGAGGCTGGAAATATTTATGGCAGATGATAACTAGCACCTTGTTCCAGCTGCGCTTTTGACGCGCAGCCGCTGATAAGGATCTTGTTGGAGGTGAAATCAAATCATTTCGCGTAAGGGGCCGTCATGTGTGTTCGAGGACACATTTCATCAAATGTAAAGGATTCTCTTTTCATGCTTACATTTGATCTCATTCAGACAAATTCAGCACACAAGCAGACATCCATTATTTTTCTTTTCCCCTACACTTCTTTTCTTTTTACTTGAATCAGCTGGCTGGGAGGTAGGTTGTGGAGGACACAAAAGATGGGAAATGGAGCTCTTTGGATATTTTACAGAATATAATAGTGAGCTGCAGAAGCATTGCTCTTTTTCCCTCTTAACAGATCTCGCATAAATAAAATAAAAATGGTGGAAAAATGTTCCTTATCAATCCTTCTTTTCCTAACAGTTCTTTTTACACTGCCTAGCAAAAGTCTTGTCGCCTATCCAAGTTTTAGGAACAATCAATAACAACTTGACTTCTAGTTGATTATTTGGTATTAGACATTTGTATGAAAGGCAAACACCTCTAGATTGCACTTATTTTAACAAAATAAAATATGATCATGCCTTGATTTTTAATTAATTAATTAGGACAGTAAGGTCTGACTTTGCTTAGACAAAAGTCTTGTCACTTAACAGAAATATTGTACAGTACAAAATATAGAGTCATGGTGAAGTGGAAAAATAATTAATATTGTGTATGACTCCCATGAGCTTGGAGGACTGCATCTATACATATCTGCAATGACCCAAATAACTTAATAATAAAGTCATCTGGAATGGCAAAGAAAGCATTCTTGCAGGACTCCCAATGTTCATCAAGATTCTTTGGATTCATCTTCAATGTCTCCTCTTTCACCTTACCCCAGACATGCTGGACATGGTGACAGGGCTGGCCAATCCTGGAGCACCTTGACCTTATTTGCTTTCAGGAACTTGGATGTTGTGGCTGAAGTATGAGTGTGCGCTATCCTGCTGAAGAATTTGCCCTCTCCTTTGGTTTGTAATGTAATGTGCAGCACAAATGTCTTGATGCCTCAGGCTGTTGATGCTGCCCTGCGCTCTGCAGACCTCTCGCATACCTCCACACTGAATGTAACCCCAAAACATGATTTTTCCTTTAAAAAACTTGACTGATTTCTGTAAGAATCTTGTGTCCATGTAGGTTCCAGTAGGTCTTTCTGCAGTATTTGTGATGATTGGGATGCAGTTCAACGGATGATTCATCAGAAAAATCTACCTTCTGCCACTTTTTCAAATGATCGACTTGAAGTCAAGTTATTATTTGTTGCTCTAACAATTAGGATCAACAACAAGACTTTTGTCAGGTAGTGTACATACAATGAAATACAATTAGAAATGAGCTAAAAAAAAAAAAAAGAATGAGCTAAAATATGAGGAACAATGAGCTAAAACACAGATAAGAATGCACTGAAACATAAGAAAGAATGAGCTGAAACATGGGTAAGAATGAGCTGACACTTGAGGAAGAGTGAGCTGAAACAGAAGGAAGAATGAGCTGAAACATGGGAAAGAACGAGCTAAAATGGAAGAACGAGTTGAAACATGGAGAAGAACAAGCTGAAACAAGGGGAAGAACGAGCTGAAACATGGGGAAAAAACAAGCTGAAAAATGGGGAAGAACGAGCTCAAACATGGGGAAAGAACGAGCTGAAACATGGGGAAGAACGAGCAGAAACATGTGAAAGAACGAGCTGAAACATGGGGAAGAACGAGCTGAAACATGGGGAAGAACGAGCAGAAACATGTGAAAGAACGAGCTGAAACATGGGGAAGAACGAGCTCAAACATGGGAAAGAACGAGCTGAAACATGGGGAAGACCGAGCTGAAACATGGGAAGAACGAGCTGAAACATAGGGAAGAACGAGCTAAAACATGGGGAAGAACGAGCTGAAACATGGGGAAGAACGAGCTGAAACATGGGGAAAAACGAGCTGAAACATAGGGAAGAACCAGCTGAAACATGGGGAAGAACGAGCTGAAACATGGGGAAGAACGAGCTGAAACATGGGGAAGAACGAACTGAAACATGGGGAAGAACGAGCAGAAACATGGGGAAGAACGAGCTGAAACATGGGGAAGAACGAGCTGAAACATGGGAAAGAACGAGCTGAAAAATGGGGAAGAACGAGCTGAAACATGGGGAAAGCACGAGCTGAAACATGGGGAAGAACGAGCTGAAACATGGGAAAGAACGAGCTGAAACATGGGGAAGAATGAGCTCAAACATGGAAAAGAACGAACTGAAACATGGGGAAGACCGAGCTGAAACATGGGGAAGAACGAGCTGAAACATGGGGAAGAACGAGCTGAAACATGGGGAAGAACGAGCAGAAACATGGGGAAGAACGAGCTGAAACATGGGGAAAAACGAGCTGAAACATAGGGAAGAACGAGCTGAAACATGGGGAAGAACGAGCTGAAACATGGGGAAGAACGAGCTGAAACATGGGGAAGAACGAGCTTAAACATGGGGAAGAACGAGCTGAAACATAGGGAAGAACGAGCTGAAACATGGGGAAGAACGAGCTGAAACATGGGGAAGAACGAGCTGAAACATGGGGAAGAACGAACTGAAACATGGGGAAGAACGAGCAGAAACATGGGAAAGAACGAGCTGAAAAATGGGGAAGAACGAGCTGAAACATGGGGAAAGAACGAGCTGAAACATGGGGAAGAACGAGCTGAAACATGGGAAAGAACGAGCTGAAACATGGGGAAGAACGAGCTCAAACATGGAAAAGAACGAACTGAAACATGGGGAAGAACGAGCTGAAACATGGGGAAGAACGAGCTGAAACATGGGGAAGAACGAGCAGAAACATGGGGAAGAACGAGCTGAAACATGGGGAAGAACGAGCTGAAACATAGGGAAGAACGAGCTGAAACATGGGGAAGAACAAACTGAAACATGGGGAAGAACAAGCAGAAACATGGGGAAGAACGAGCTGAAACATGGGAAAGAACAAGCTGAAACATGTGGAGGATTGTGCTAAAACGAGAGGAAGAATGAGCTAAAACAAGAGAAAGAATGAACTGAAACATGTAAAACAACAAGCTGACACATGGAGGAAAATGAACTGAAACGTGGAAGAATGAGCTAAAACAAGAGGAAGAATGAACTGAAACGTGGAAGAACAAGCTGAAACGTGGGAAAATGACCTGAAACGTGGAAGAATGAGCTAAAAAAAGAGGAAGAATGAACTGAAACATGTAGAAGAACAAGCTAAAACATGGGGGAAAATGAGCTGAAACATGGGGAAGAATGAGAAAGCCAACTATTCTCCTTTTGATTTGCATTGGGGGAAGAATTTTGGGTTGTGCAGTTCACATAACTTCTACAAAGTATGTTGTAGACTGTAAACTCACTTTTTTTGGTCACATACAGTATGTCACAAAAGTGAGTACACCCCTCCCATTTCTGCAAATATTTATTTATAACTTTTCATAGGACAACACTGCAGAAATGACTCTTTGACACAATGAATAGTAGTCAGTGTAAAGTGTGTATAGCAGTGTAAATGTATTGTCCTCTCAAAACAGCTACAAATACAGACAATAATAGCTGAACCCCTGGCAACAAAAGTGAGTACACCCCTAAGTGAAAATGTCAAAATTGAGCACAATTAGTCATTTTTCTTTCCCTGTGTCATGTAACTCATAAGTGTTACACTGTCTCGGGTATCCACAGATAGCAGGTGAGTTAAATTTGGTATATAAGCTCTTTCACTCTCACAACCAGGCCACTGAAAGTTCAACATTGCACCTCATGTCAAACAACTCTCAGAAGACCTGAAAAACTTGAACAAAAAATTGTTGCCTTACATAAAGATGGCCTAGGCTATAAAACGATAGCCAACACTCTGAAACTGTGCTGCAGCACAATGGCTCAGATCATTCAGTGCTTTAAGAGGACAGGTTCTTCCCAGAACAGGCCTCGCCATGGTCAGCCAAAAAAGCTGAGTGCACGTTCTCAGCATCACATCCAAAGATTGTCTTTTTAAAACAGATGGATGAGTGCTTCCAGCATTGCTGCAGAGATTGAAAATATGGGAGGTCAGCCTGTCATTGCTCAGATCGTACTGCATCAAATTAGCCTGCATGGTTGTGGTCCTAGAAGGAAACCTCTTCTAAAGACGATGCAAGAAAGCTTGCAAACAATTTGCTGCATGCATGCAAACTAAGGACCAGGATAACTGGAACCATGTCCTGTGGTTTCAGACCAAGATAAACCCATTTGGTTTAGATGGTATCAAGTCTGTGTGGCAACAACCAGGTGGGGAGTACAAAGACAAGTGTGTCTTGTCTACCATTAAACATGATGATGGGAGTGTCATGTTTTGTGGCTGCATGAGTGCTGCTGGCATTGGGGAGCTACATTTCATTAAGGGAAACATGAATTCTAACAAGTACTGTGACATACTGAAGCAGTTCTCTCAGAAAACTGGACTGCAGAGCAGTGTGCCAGTATGATAATGACCCCAAACACACCTCCAGGATGACCACTGGCTTGCTAAAGAGGCAGAGGGTAAAGGTGATGGACTGGCCAAGCATGTCTCCAGATATAAACCCCATAGAACACCTCTGGGCCATTCTGAAAAGGAAGGTGGAGGAGCACAAGGTGTCAAATGTCCCCCACCTCCATGATGTTGTGATGGAGGAGTGGAAGAAAATTTCAGTGGCAACCTGTGAAGCTCTGATCAACTCCATGCCCAAAAGATTTAAAACCATGCTGGAAAATGATGATGGCCACACAAAATATTGACATTTCACATTTTCACTTAGGGGTGTACTCACTTTTGTTGCCTGGGGTTTAGCTATTATTGGATGTATTTGTAGTTATTTTGACTGGACAATAAATTTACACTGCTATACACACTTTACACTGTCATTTCTGCAGTGTTGTCCTGTAAAAAAGTAATAAATAAATATTTGCAGAAGTAGGAGGGCTGTACTCACTTTTGTGACATATCGTACATAACGCATGTCTATTTTCCTCATTTAAAATCTTAACAAAATGTTTACAAATTGTTATTTTTCTGATTCCAGAACTCTGTTGTTAGTTGTTTTGGAAAATATAAACAGATGTTTCAATATAATGTTAACATATAATTTCTCTGTGCATTTATTTTTAACGTTTTTCCTCCAAATGTCACATCCATAACTCTAGAATTGCTCATGCAATTTTATGATAAACCAAGGGCTATTCGGATAACTGCAGTAAGAACTCGAAAACACTATAAAGTTTAAATAATGGCTCTAATTCTGAGATAAGAGGTAAGCCCAAATCACAGCTATAACAATTTTGGCACAGAAAAATAATATCATTGGCAAAAGAATCCAATCCTTTTTCCAGCTGATGAATAATAAAAAAATATATATTTACAACCAATTTAAAATCTCATAAAATGACATTAAACAACAACTGTGGCATCTAATAGCAACTGCATTCTTCTAATAAACAGAACATTATCAACTATCTTTGATTGAACGGGCACTAATATAGATCAAAGGATACTATACATTTATATCTGCTGCTATGAATCAAAGACTGTAGAATACACTAGATAGTGCCTGAAACGCACACCACAAGACAGCAGCAACTACTTAAACCCCCACAAACAAGTAAACAAAGAGTCGCAATCATTTTTGGAGGAGATTCACCATCAAGACCAAGTTGTGGATTATTTCAGAAGAGCAGCGCGATCTGACAAAGTATTATTCAGAGGATGATAATGTGTAGAACGACCATAAATAAGGTTGATGTCGTGATCTTGTTCCTTTCGAGTGCGCATGGTCAGGAAGATGGGCACCCTGAAAAAGGCTAATGTTGTTTGATTCAAACATTTAGAAGCAAATCTTATGAAACGTTTGTTGTTTAATTTTGTTGGTGGTTCCACATTTTTAATCTAATTGTTTTCCCATTTAGACTGAATAATAATAATAATAATAATTCCTTACATTTATATAGCGCTTTTCTGGGCACTCAAAGCACTTTACACAGTGGGGGGAATCTCCTCATCCACCACCAGTGTGCAGCATCCACCTGGATGACGCGACGGCAGCCATTTTGCGCCAGACCGCACACCACACACCAGGTGATTGGTGGAGAGGAGACAGTGATGCAGCCAATTGAATATGGGGATGGTTAGGAGGCCATGATGGATAAAGGCCAGTGGGCAGATTTGGCCAGGATGCCGGGGTTAAACCCCTACTCTTTTCGAAGGACATCCTGGGATTTTTAACGACCACAGAGAGTCGGGACCTCGGTTTAACGTCTCATCCGAAAGACGGCGCTCACTGAGCAGTATAGAGTCCCCGTCATTATACTGGGGCATTAGGACCCACACAGACCGCAGGTTGGGCGCCCCCTGCTGGCCTCACTAACACCACTTCCGGCAACAACCTAGCTTTCCCATGTGGTCTCCCATCCATGTACTGACCGGCGCAGTCCTGCTTAGCTTCAGTGGGTGACCATGTGAGAGTTGCAGAGAGCTAGCTGCCGGCGAGCCTACTGCCTGAGAAGCATATTTAAATATAGCCGATAAGTGAAATGACTTGTCTTAAAGGAACACGCGTTGGAGTCACTTCTGCATTATAAAAATGAGCACATGTATAATTCTATAAACAGTGCAGTTGAACAGCTGTTTAGTCTGAATGTTTCAGGCTGATGTTTGCTCTTGAATTTAAACATTTTTCCAATGATTTATTGTTTTTAGGGGAAGAGATGGAGGGGCAAGGTGACTTCCTCCATGATCATGCCTTTGTGGAACTGCAGCTTGAAGGAATCCCTAGTGATGTGGACATCCAGAACCTGATCAGAGACACAGAGGAAAAACTCAGACTCAATGCCTGCAGGTCAGTGGGCTAGATAACTTGTTTTATGTTCATGCACATGCACATCATTGTCATTGTAGGTAAGGTGTGTATTTTTTAATTTTCAAATACAAAAAATTGCAACAAATAGGGCTTGATAACAAAGTTTAAGTTTAAAGTTAAAGATAAAGTTGGTCCAGGGTCAGTAACAGAGAACGCTTCAACACTCTATGTAATCATAACCTAATTTTGATTTAAACTTTGATTAAAACTACATCTTTACATGTTTTGGTCAAATGCATTAACATTTAAATATGTTTGGTCATTATTATTAAGTAAATAAGTAATTTGTATTGTTTTGTTTTTTGTATTGTATTGTAAGTTATTAATACTTTTATTTAGACAGAGGAAATTGTTTTATTTAGCTTTTTAAATTAAATTTTTTTTATTTTATTATTTAATTAAATTAATGTAACTTTGTTTTATTTTATTTTTCAATTTAATTTAATTTTATTGTATTTTATTGTATGTTCATTAATTTATTCATTCATTCATTCATTCATTTTCCTTTGGCTTTAGTCCCTTTGTCGGGGGTCACCACAGCAGAATGAACCGCCATCTAAACCGGCATACGTAATTAACCCAGTAGTGGAAAATGTATTTATTTTGCTTTATTTTACTTAGCTTTTTTTTTTTTTTTTTTTTTTGCTCTATTTATTTTATGTTATTTTAACTTAACTTTATTTTTCTATATAAAAAAAAAAAAAAAAAAAAAAAAAAAAACCATTAATTTATTATTTTTCCTTCACCTTAGTCCAGGAATGAACCACCAACTATTCAGGCATATTAAAATAACCCAGTGATGGACAATTATTTTATTTTATTTTATTTTATTTTATTTTATTTTATTTTATTTTTACTTTATTCATTAATTTATTCATTTGTTTTCTTTTATTAATCATTATTAAAATGGATTCGCCACAGCAGAATGAACCACCAACTAATCCAGCATATATTTTACTCAGCGGATGCCCTTCCAGCTGCAACGCATCTCTGGGAAACACTCATACGCTCGCATTCACATACACACTCACACATAACGGACAATTTGGCTTACACAAATTCCCTTATAGTGCATGTGTTTGAACTGTGGGGGAAACTGGAACACCCAGAGGGAACCCGTGAGAACATGCAAACTCCACACAGAAATGCCAACTGACCCAGCTGAGGCTCAAACCAGGGACCTTCTAGCCGTGAGGCGATCATGCTACCCACTGTTTATTTTGTTTTATTTTATTTTTCAATTTTTTTGATACGTGCGGTTGAATTGTGGTTCGTCAGCAGTACTTTTTGTGCTAATAGTTTCACAAAACACATACGCACAAATATGTTGCAGACATTTTGTAAATGTTTTTAGAAACCGTAATCACAAAGGCACATTTTGGAGTATCCTACTCAATTATACTACTTTTAAAGATATTTCAGAAAATATAAGTTTAGGTCTCTTAATTTGTATTCACTCAAGGCACAAACAATAAGAGTTTTGCATATTTTATAGAATAAAAGCTATTTCCGTCAAACCTGAGGTGCAGAGAAAGAAAGGTATGATTATGGATTGTGCCATTAACCGGTACACAAGGACAACAGGCTTTCACACATCCTGCAGGTTTCAATGGATAAAACCATTCAAAACAAGACAGTCTCATTAAGTATTGATCCCCCATGTTCTTCAGTCTTGAAGGTGCTGGTTCTTTGAAGATTATTGATCACCCTGATCTAAAATGTATCATTTTACACATACACAACCAACTTGTTTTTACTACAAGGATACACTACACTACACGTGAATTGCCAATATCAGTATGAGTGGATGTAATATTGCATAGGCTAATATATTAAGCACAATGATTTTTTTTTTTGTCATTTACGAGATGTAACTGTGGGCTGGTAGCAATTATTTAGTGCTTGAGTGGACATTGTATGGCGCTTCATTTGCCGAGCTGTTGTTTCCACAGATGCTTCCTCCTTAAT
This sequence comes from Danio rerio, assembly GCF_052040795.2. Lineage (NCBI taxonomy): Eukaryota > Metazoa > Chordata > Actinopteri > Cypriniformes > Danionidae > Danio > Danio rerio. The sequence continues at coordinate 55,423,827 of NC_141025.1, read as the reverse complement.
CCTAACATTGAGACCACATGATTAATTGAGGGCTGATGAATAGCACGCCACTTCATCTGAAATCAATGAACTTAAACGCGTTCTGAATGCACGCTCTGAGCTAGACATCCCTTTTTTCCCATTTTGATGGAAGGTTGTGGCATTATCAGATATTGAGGTTTTGTTGTCGGTGAAGGACATGGTGACGAACGCCCCTGAACTTGTTTCTCTGTTTTAATTCGGAATCTCTTTACATTGATAATGTGCCTCTGACTCTCCTAGCTTTTTGGAGGACATGCTTCTCATCACCAGGTCTCTGTTTTCTCCTCTCAATCCTTCCATCTCCTTCTCTTCCTGATGGCACCTCTTTCCATTGTGCCGCCTGTTTCGAAAAATCTATCTCTGCCATGCTTTTATCCTTTATGTTGCTCTGAGGACACGCGCAGACCAGAAGGGTCTACGCTAAATGTGTTGTACGTGAACAAAGGCGGTCTTACTCCCCCCTCCCTCAGCCATTAGACACACGTTCTCATTCCTGTCCGTCCGGCCTCTCTCCTCTCCAAATGGGAAAGTAATAATTGAAGATTCCACATCTTGAAACGAAAACCCTTGTGTGGGTAATTCAAGGATTATTACTGAAGGCCGAGACGGTTTTTCTGCCTCTCTAAGCATTAAAGGGTTATTTTGTGTTCTTGGAGAAAGATGGAAGATGGGGAACCATTATAAGAACAAAGAACCTGGATAATAGGGAATTGCGCTGAGAAGAAAGGAAAAGAGAGAAAGGGAGGACAGGCAGGGTGAAGCTGCGGTGGTCAGTTTGGATGCTGGCGAAGACTTGGCCCTTCATCGTGACCTCCACTAGGGTGGGCCAAAGCTGTGTTCTACACCTGCTACCTAATCCACTTATCCGAGGACAAGCTCTAGAAAGGAACGGGAAACCGGAGAATTTGCGGCTGTCTGCCTTGTTTGGCGGTCCTAACCCATTTACGGGTCAGAACGACAGGCTGCCTTCTTTCGGCTCTCGGATGTCGGAGATTTGCCTAAGAGCTGCTTCCTAATTGAAGGAGATTAAGATAGCCTGTCAAGCAGCCTGGGATCTCCCAAATTGAAACGCTGTTATCCATTAAGCTTCATCAAATCGGACACTCAGGGAGGCCACCGGCAGTACGTCGGCCCCTAATGAAGTGTCAGCCATAGTCCAGCGACGGGAGGCCGGGCTTCGGATTTCACCCCGGCTTACTGAAGATAGTCGCAGCGGTGTGCCAATTTACCTTGTGTGTGTGTGCGAGTTAGTGTGCGTCCTGACAAATAACCCGTTGGGGCTTTGGCACCGGAGGAGGCTAAGCGGGCCAGATCTCGAGTCGACGGGATCCACTTTCATGGGTCTCATTGGGTCCGGCGTATTCGGGGAGGGGGAAAGAGAGGCCTTCTTTGATAGCTCGCAGATAGGCTATTTGTTTCCTGGGCACATGACTTGGTGCTCACTGAAGCTGGGGCTTATTTGAAAGAGATCTTTTCCTCTCCCTCCCTTTCACCCTGCTATTTCCTTCTCCGCTTCTCTCTCCTGGAGCGCGACAGCCCACCCACACTAAATTAATTTTGACAAGGAACTTAAGATAACGTCAAAGCGCTGACTAATCAGTGTATTGGGTTTCTGTAAGGCAGAGAGCTGTGAAACATGCCATCATATTTAATAAAAGACTCCCGTTGCCTCTCTCTTTCTTTCTAGTCCTCTTGTTCTACCTCCCCCCACCCTCTCTCTCCCTCTCTCTTTACCTGGTCTGTCATGTCTGGTTTGTGCGGATTTGAAAAACAATTACAGTTTTTGGAAGCGTGATTGGCAGACAGAGAGGAAGCAGAGAATGAGGCTTAAGGGAGCTTTCGCTAGTCTCTGCGCTCTGGGTTTTGTGTGGTGCTGGTCTCCCTCAAATTCCTTTCAACTTCTCCTTTTGTTGTTGTTTGATTTAAAGGGTAGATTAATCAGGAATTTCTTTTTTTGTGCGTGTGTGAGGCTGTTGACAGTCTTTTTGGCTTTAGTGAGTGTGTTTCTCTGAGACTCTCTCTCTTTCTGTCTGTCTGCCTCAGTTCTTTTTTTCTCATCCTGTGTGGCTATTGGAGTCGGTGAAAATCATGTTATTGGATCTGATTAATCTGGAGGGGGTTAGCACACCTCTTCAGGTGAGGTCAGATGATAGCACAGTATTATAAAGCTATACATCTATGTTTTAGTTTGACTTTTTTTTTCCAGACTTGGATATTCATGATCAGAATCATATGGATGGTCATGTAATTGTAAATCTGTTTATTCTAGCAGATAGTTGTGCCAAATCTATTTTTTTTTTTTGCCAGCAAAGTAAAATTTGGTCATCACGACTTTATAATGACTGCATTATGAGTAATAGTAATTTGTTTTGTTTAGTTGACCTTTGTTTTATTTATTTATTTATTAATTTATTAATTTATTAATTTATTTATTTATTTAGTTAGTTAGTTAGTTAGTTAGTTAGTTAGTTAGTTAGTTAGTTAGTTAGTTAGTTAGTTAGTTAGTTAGTTAGTTAGTTGACCATATCACACCAATATTGCGATAACTACATTGGTTGCCGGTTCATTTCCAAATAGACTATAAAATGTAACTTTTTGTTTATAAAACTTTGAATAAACTAGTGCCACCGTATCTTTATCATCTGATCACTACTAAGGCCCAAACCTGATCGCTTAGATCAAATTCTTCGTGCCATCTATTGCAAACACCTCAATCTTGTCTCAAATTCAGGGACGATAGAGCCTTTGCAGTTGTGGGCAACTATGGAATAAGTTACCGTTAAAAATCAGAATAGCACCCACTCTATCTATTTTTAAATCGATATTACAGAATCATATTTTTTCGATTGCATTTAGCATTCCCTAATGGCGGTTCCAGGCTATGTTAAATTGATTCTTTCTTGGAAAATTTTACTGTTGTTACTATTGTTTTATATTGTTGTTTTTACTGTAGTGTATTGCTGTTTTTATCTTCTACTGCTACTGTACAGCATCTTGGTCGGCCAAAGGTTGTAGTTTGGTGTGCTCTAGAAATAAACTTTGATTTTATTTAATTTGATTACTACTGTGAGTTTTAAAACGAACAACTTATAATAGACTTTTATTGGTTTTATGCATATATTTTATTTATTTATTTAATTTATGTATTCATTTATGTATCAATTTATCCATTCATGAGTTTATTTCAACATGGGCTCTTTCTGAAAATATAGCCCTATAATCATTGCAAATTATATAGTCAGAAGTAGGTATGGGTGCATTTCGTCTTTAAAATGAACGCTACAGGGCGGTATGACGCTTTCCAGATGACGCTTGCCTCCATATTGACGGCTTTCTCACTGTTACCAGTTTATCCAGTTAGCTTGCTATGTACGTCGGCGGACTTGAAATGCAGAGGAATTGATCATGATTACGGGGTTCGACTCAGGCAAAGAACGGTTCCAGAAAGCGAGTAAGACAAAAACAGAAGTCAAAAAATTAAATAAACAAGTAAATAACAGGGTGAGAATGTGGTAAAATCTGAAAATGTGTTAAAAATGAAGTGAAGGCTTTTCTTTTTCTGGATTGCTTTTGAAAACTGCCGGTTGGGTTTAGGGAAGTTGGTGGGCGGGTCAAATTGTGCTTTTAAAAACACTATTGGTTGGGTTTAGGGAAGGAGGAGGGTGAATCTATCGATCGGTCAGTCTATCAGTCATTTAGTCAGTCAGTCAGTCAGTTAGTTGACAGCCACCTCTGGTGGATTTAAGCGAGAAGAGCAGGCATGAGTGGTAATCGTGAGACAAATTTGAGATCTGAAAAATCCTACACAGCAGCCTCTGGTGGAGTCACTAAAACAATAACTGCAATATACTGCATATTCACTAAAACAATAACTGCAATATAGACGTATTTGGTGCTCTCCAGAAATATATACAGTGGTATGTTTTCAGAATGAGTTTATTTATTTATTTATTTATTCATTTATTTGTCTATTCATCAATTTTATTATTAATTTATTATGTAAAACAAATAATTTCTAAGCCAATCTTGTAATAATCAAATCAGGTTTAAAGCATGTCCCTAAAATATTTATTGTTCCAAGTGAAACTCTGACACATCATCAGTAGCTGTCGGGCAGAAGTTTGACAGCAGCTGCCCCTTTGATTGATGCCAGTTCTCAGGGGTGCTCAGACCAACACTGTCCGTGACTCGCCTTCAGTGATCGCTGACCCCTTCCAGTGCCAATACACAGAGGATTACGCAGGCGTCGGCAAGTGGCAGGAGTGTGTGCGGATGAGAGATGAGACTTTTATGAAGTTTTAGCGCTGTGTGGCTGCACAGATGGAAGCTCGTTTAGACCCTGCTGTTTGAGCAGAGTCCTGGGGTGATGCCTGGCTCAGCACCGGCTCTGAGCACAAATCCTTATTTTATTAGAAACATTAAACAGACTTAGCCAGTATATCTGCCTTTCTGCTTGCTCTGGATGGCTACACTTAACTAATGTATAAGAGCTAAGCTGAGCGATATCCTTGAGTTAACAATGTGCACAGAAAACACGGAAGACTAAACAGTTGTCGTGACCTTGTTCAAAATACTCTGTAAACATGGTAGCTCATAAAAAACTTCTCAAAATATAGCAAGCTGATTAAAAATAGAGCAAAAAAATCCACACAATTTATTCGAATTTGGCTTCTTTTGTCAACACGCATTCCCTCATGAAAAAAAAAAATACTGTAGTGTTTTATACTTAGTGTTTTGAACCCTAATTCAATTCATATTTTTATATATTGCTTTTATGATGTAGATAGTTAAAGCAGCTTAACATAAAAGTTCTAATAAATTAAAAATGTTCGTCCAATTTTCAGGGTTGAAGTTTAGTTTAGTTTAGTTCAGTGTGGTTTAAATGGTAATGCGCAGCTCCACAAGTTCAAGCAAACCAATGGCGACAGTGCCAAGAAACAAAACTTCACCAACTGACAAAAGTGAAGGAAAAAAAACCTTGAGAGAAATCAGGCTTGGTGGACACGCAATTTCTCTTCTGGCAAAACTTCCTGTGCAGAGCTGCAGTATAGGTCTAGGCTAAATTGTCTGAAGTGTATGAGTGGAGAACTCTGGACATCTATGGTGGAGAACTGCTGGTGTACTTAAGTAATTGAAATTATACTTGACTACTTGAAATACTATTTTGTGGTAATTCTACAGTAGGCATGGTAATACAACAACTATCATCATAGACCCTTTTCACATTTCTGGGTTTCTCAGTAAGACGTCATAGCTGGGTAAACTTAGAGCACAGTGAATGGGAGAGTACAACAAATAATTTTTTATAATCATATTTGTTGAAATAATAAAAGAAAAACACCACAATGGTGTTATTAAGACTTTAGAAAAAGCAAAGAAAATAGTGTGAGACTGATAACCGAAGCCAGAGGAGAGAATGAGGTTAAATTTACTCTCAGCCCCATAGACGCTGCATTAGAAACACCTCTCATAAGCGGTCATTCGTTTTTTGTAATTTGATGATGTAATACATTCATAAATACATATAAATATTCATACCATTTTTAAAAAAATCAAAATATTTAAAACTTTCCATCAATGACCCAAAACAGCTGTTTTATTCTAGATATTTTTTTCAAGAGATTAGTATTCAGCTTAAAATGAAATTTAAACACTTAGTAATATAGGCAAATTTGAGTAATTAGGCAAATTATTATAAAATGATGATTTATTGGGGCGATGCAGTAGCGCAGAAGGTAGTGCTGCTGCCTCACAGCAAGCAGGTCGCTAGTTCGAGCCTCGGCTGGGTCAGTTGGCATTTCTGTGTGGAGTTTGCATGTTCTCCCTGTGTTTGCGTGGGTTTTCTCTGGGTGCTTTAGTTCCCCCCACAGTCCAAATACATGCTGTACAGGTCAATTGGGTAGTCTAAATTGTCTGAAGTGTATGAGTGTGTATGTGTCTGATTCGGGTTGGAACTAAACTTTGCAGGACAGCTGCCCTTCAGGACCGAGTTTGGATATCCCTGCTTATAGACTATTTCTATATGGTGAATATAGAATATACTATCATTGGCCCCCGAACTGTTCCTGTTGGTCGTCAAACAATTTTATAACTGTAACAAGAGGCAATTCAGTCTTAAGTAATATTAACACAGCCTTTTATTAAGAAATGGAACTATTTGGATTATCAGAAGCTATAGAAATTCAAAATCTAAAACAGGAAAATTGTTAGGACCATTGTTATTGTTTACATCACCCAAAAAGGTCTGTAGTGTTTACTATAAAGGACTATAGTATGTTTTCATGTGAGTTGAATTTCATCACTATAAAAGGGCAGTTTTGTTTGTGTGTCTGTGTCGACAGCATCTTTAGTGTGTAAAACAGAATTTTTATGTTCCCTGTTAGCGCTTGTGTTTTTACAGCGGGCTTTAGGCTGTTCATTAAACAGAATGGGAAGATTTGCTTTTCCAGCACGGTCTGTCAGCACCTTCATGTCCTCTCGTCACACATATTTCCTTTTTACTACAAAAAGCGACACATTTGTTGGATTCCTGTCGGCAACCTTGCATTTTAACCAACAAAAAGAGCCCTCTTCATCTTTGCTTTCTGCATTATTCAGCTGCATATCGTTAAAATTAACAGCCCTTTATGTTCACTTTATGTTTGCGCACTTTTTTTTCAAGGAAGTAAAACTGTGTCAGGTTTAAATGGAATTTAATAAGCTGCCATTCCAAGGCATCTGGACTCGTGCATAGCCGTAGTGTTTACAGCAGTGCTTTATTGTGCTTTATGCCGCTTTGTAAGAGAAGTGTTTGTGTTTCAGCTGCTGTGTGTGTGTGTTTGTACCTGTATGGCTTTACGGCTTTGTGTCATGTCTCATTTTTCACGGATAGAAGGAGACAGAAGTGCTGATGCCGTGTGGTTATGAGGAAGATAGGCTCATCCTGTGTCGTTGAGAGAGAGACGTGCCATGTGCACATACACGCGCACACACACACAGAGCTGATATATTGATGCCTGTGTTCATTAGGCCGGATGTGTAGAGTGAAAAGTGGCAGTGATCAGAATTTACTGGAGTTTAAAGGGACAGTTCGAATCAAATATTTGGATAGATAGATTGAAAATTCTGATTTGTCAAAAGAAATCAATGTGGTTTGTGTCTCTGGACAAATAGGACAATGCTGTTGATGCATTGTCCCTCCTCCATTCCTAGATTGGTTTACACTGTACTCTACTCAACCAATAAACATAGACCATTGTCTTGCGAACCACCAATCAACATGTTTTTGGGAAATGTAAACAATCTCAGATTAAAATTAGGTGTGCATATGCCTCAATTAAATGTCAGGTTCTTTTGTTTAAAATGAAATGACACTTGATGCTGACTGCTAAAATATGGAGTACTCACAAAATAGCTCTAGGTCTTTAAGGGTTAAATCATGAGCCATCTGTTATGATGTCATTATTACAGCCATTTTTGGTGATTGGAGATGCGGGCTTTTGTCATTTAATAAAAGCACTCGATCCGCGTTACAGACTACAGTCTCGCATTTTTTCAGCGACGAGATAATTAAGATGGTTTATTTATGTTTAATTAAGTACAAAGATGTTTATTTGAAATGGCCAATTTATCTCTTTTAACTTCACATGTATATTTATTTTCAAAGTGTAAGATTTTATGTGTTCCCCAGTTTGAGTATTGCAATAAGTCGTTTTTATTTTTTCTTCTTCTTAACCTCTTACTATTCCTATTGCCTGTAAAATATTTTTTTTTTATTAAAAAAAAAAAAAAAAAAAAAAAAAAGACGTGTCAAGCCATGAGAACCGAACCGAAAACTCTGTTAAAAAACTGAGGTATGTATTGAACCGTGGGCTAACTGTGTTGGTGCATACGTAGTTCCACAACATTTTAGCCCAGATGCACATAATGTTAATACAGCAACACTCTTACCTTTCATTGCCGCTTGGTATTCAATGTCAGTTTGGATTGTTATGGTCATACCTAGGAAAAGTATGGTGGCTGAGAGAGCTTAACAGGCTGCAGTTTAACAAAAGACATGCAATTACAAAAAAAAAAAAAACCCAGCAAATTAACAAATATCTTCATTCGTTTGACAGCACATGTGCTGCAAATCATGGGCATGTGCACATGTGCATACACATTGAAAAAGCGCTGCATTTCCCACAAAGCAAACAATTTACAAAAATGTGCTATATTTTTTCACAACACAAAAAGAACAGAACACAACAAAAATGTTTCAAGGGGACCCAAAAATGTGACAGCGTTGCTGAGCGGTGGGTTATTTATTTATTTAAACATCCTGATTACCTTGTCTTTAGAATTTATTAGGCTAAATAACCATAACCTAAATAACCGGGTCCGTCACATTTTAGGGTCTCTTTGTGTCACTATCACCAGCGATCGAGCCTTGCAGATCCTGCACGGTATTGGAGAACTACAAATCTGCCAGCAAAAGAACTGCAAGATCCAGTCATGCACCACCCAACACACCTGGCCTAAATCCTGTCTGATTGCAAACACTCACAGCTGAAAACGCTCATGAACTGATTACTAGACTATTTATACAGCACACAGACACACAGAAATTGTGTTGTACAGCAGGGGTGTCCAAACTCGGACATGGAGGGCCAGTGTCCTGTGTGTTTTAGTTCCAACCCTAGTTAAACACACCTGAACCAGCTAATGAAGTTCTTTCTAGGTATACTAGAAAGTTCTTGGGAGGTGTGTTGAAGGAAGTTGGAGCTAAACTATGCAGGACACCGGCCCTCCAGGACCGAGTTTGAACACCCCTGTTGTACAGTGTTGGGAACATTACAACTGATTTTCCTTGCCTTGTCTTTCCGTATTTTTGAACCTTGCATTGTTTTGTTTTTTTTGTTTATTTCTGTCTGCCGCCTGCCTTTTGACCATCTGCCTGTTGACTACAACTCGGGATTTTCCTACATACATCTGTTTGCTCCTGATTATGACCGTTGTTTGCCTGACCTTTTCGGAAATGGTTTGCATTGTGAGAAAATGCAGCACATTTTATCAATTTGTTTGTGTTGTGGGAAAATACAGCTCTTTTAAAAAAAATATATATATATGTTTGCGTTGTGGCGATTTGCAGGAAATGTGCTGTTAAACAGATTCTTTCAGATTCTGCTGGTGTTTTTTGTAATTGCATGAGTTTTCTTAAATTGCAGCATGCTAAGCTCTTTCGGCCACTGTAGAAAATACTTCTGAAACAAAGTGATTATGCAGAGCAAATCTTTAATTTTAGTAAACAAATGACTTTTTAGCTTTATATCTCAGTCAACATTCTAACTGAAAATAAATAAATGGTATTCAACAGACTGTATGTTTGTTTTATTTGATTGCAGTATTGAGCAGAACCTGAAGGAACTGCAGGCCAAGGTTGTTGAGTCTTGCAGTGGCGAGACATTGTCCAGTCCAGTAGATTGCCTCCAATGGTTCAGTCAGCGTAACTTGAACATCTTGAAACCAGTGGCCACGGGACACCAAGAGCTGCTGGATTTCCTTCGACCAATGGTAACCAAACCCATGGTTAACCCAAGACAAACCTGTACAGGAACACTCCACATTTTTTGGAAATAACCTCATTTTACAAGTCTCCTAGGGTTAAACAGTTCAGTTCTACCATGTTTTAACCAATTTAACCCATAGGTCTTAATTCTTGGAGGGCCGAAGCTCTGAACAGATTTGCTCCAACCCTAATCAAACACAGTTGATTTAACTAATCAACATGTTCAAGACTACTAGACACTACTAGATCAGCTGTGTTTGATTTGGGTTAGAGCAATTCTGTGCAGAGCTGTGGCCTTCCAGGAATTGAGTTTGAGACCTAGCCAATCTCTGAGTATGATGGTAGCTTTTTTATCTTAGCTTAGCATATATAAATTTATCAGATTAGACCCTTAGCATTTCACTAAATATATTAGATGTGACATGTTAAGGAATACTATTGATCCCACAATAATTTCTTGTTATTATTAATTCTTTCTTTTATTTGATCAGCAAACTTTGTTGAAAACAGAAGAGAACTGTGAAGAGTCTGTTTTGGAGTTACTTCTGAAAATCTCTTCCCAATGCGGTGTTGCTTTCCCAACTTCCTGCCCTGCATCTACCCAAGACAACTCCCAAATCCCTGCCTTGTCCATGCCACGTGATGACCTTGCTCTGGAGGTTCAGGAAACTTGGGACGATGTTCGTTTCTTATTGCGGAACCACTTACTTGGCAAGCTACAGATGATGAGTGAACAGGATCAAACTGAGGGAGAACTGGGTACAAGGATCTATGTTCCTCAGAAGATTCATTATCTTCACCAGCTCTTATTCCTCTACCCTGAAACAAGTGTCCTCAGCTGGTACCAGCACCTTCAGATCAAGGCTGTCCTCAGTGTTCTTCAAAACTCCCAGAGCTGCAGTCCAGGAGGCGAGAAGGGCTTTGACAGACTGGCTCTGGGCTTTCAAACTGCCTCACCAATTCTGTGCTCAATGCTGAAAGAGGAAATTCAGGTGCTTAATGGGGTTGCAGAACCACACACCATACTGTCCTTCCTCAACCATACCTACCTGAACACAGTGGCACAGGAACTAGGTGTGCTGATGGCAAAAGAGATTGAGACGGCATTGAAAGACAACACCACACACAGCAGCAAAGGAGGCAAGATGTCCAGCAAGAAGTCTGCAGTAGGTCAGTGTGTTCTTTTATTCTTAGTGCACACAAAACTGGCTTATTATCCCATTTATAATGAGTAGTATGGTTCTGGTACAATTTTTTTGGTTACCATTTCTTAAGAGTTCCTAACACAACAGTGCAGTACCAAAAGGTTGGAGCTAGACTCACAGCTGAAAGCTACTGGTTTATAAAGAATCCTCATGAAACAAAAACCGACAAAAGAACCAGTAATTTTAATGCACAGCCAAGACATGACATATAACAAAGAAGCAAAACAAAAATCTGCTGTATGTCCTCTATTGTTCTTTACGAGGCTGTTTATGTCACATCTAGGCGCTGCTTCTTCTCTGTATTGGTTCAAACTTGCTGCTTATCTTCATTTGAAATAATGAATTTGAGTTTGAGTGTCGCCTCACAGCTAGAATGTGCTGGTTTAAGTCCTAACTGGGCCTGTTGGCTTTTCTGTGTGGAGTTTGGATGTTGCTCACATGTTTACGAAGGATTTTCTTTGAGTGCGCTGATTTCCCCATAGGCCAAAGACAAATGGTATACGATTTTTTCACTCGACCTCCATTGTAAAACACGAAAGCGACGCTGCGGTGGGAAGAAACCTGGAAGTATAGGACCAGCACTGTGAACATTGCAGCAACATGCTGTGTACTACAAACCTTCAGCTGTTGCCACAATTTTAAAATTCAGAAATGGTGTAAATATCACTTTAATATAATTCAGTTAAGTTTAATTTAAACAATTAAAAGCATATTAGGCAGCAAATAAAATCACAATCTCTTTATCAGTAATACGCTTAAGTGTCTTCCTAGGCTTCAGCTCATGGCACCAGGTAAACACCATGACGACTCTTCCCTGCTTCAGCCTATGTAACCCGGTGAGCGATAAAACGATGCAGTCTGTAATAGTGTTGTACAGAGATTTTAAAAACGTCCATTTCCCGCTTACATTTAAGTGCCGCTGAACGCATTCGTAAACAGCACTGATTTGCCATAGCATCCACAGGTGCTCAACAGAACTGACTGTGATTGGCTGTGAAGGTCATCAGTTCATCGAACTTCATTGAGTGCAAACACAAATATATGGGTACTGGAGCATTTTAAAGGTGCTAAGATCAGTGGAATGCTTGTCTTTGTTAGCACATGGTAAACAACAGTAAAGAACAGTGAACTGATGACCTTTTGACATTTTGACCTGATGACATTTCTGTTGAGCACTGATAAATACTATGGGTTAGCGGGAAATTGATGGGGTTTTTTAAAATAAATTTCAGTGCGGAAATTCAGTATCGTGACAAGTGTAATATAATGAAAGAATCAGCTCGTTAACTTAAACTTGATAAATGACATCTAAAACGTGTGCTTGGGAAAGAAAACTTTTGCTAACTATTGCCATTTCCTTTAATTTAGCTAAAAATGAGGTCTGATATCCCTTTTTTATTTTCACTATCCATACAGAACGGACCTTCAAGTCACTTGGAAGGCATTGAAATCATAAATTTGTGTCACTTTCTCTTCGTTGATAAGATATACAGCCAGGTACACAACATTCCTGTGTGAACATTCCAATACTGCTGGGTTTTTTCCCACTACAGCCTTGATTACGCTTTTAAAAATGATGGCCGTGTGAAATCAGTCTATCAGTGACTAGGTGAAATGGGCGTTCACTAGTGTACTCTTAGTGCTGGGTTGCGGCTGATATGCTGTGGCGACCCCTGATACTGTAAATTAGGGACTAAGCAGAAGGAAAGTATGAGGCGATAGAGGCGATATTTAAATGACCTAAATAATTTCATGGCAATTCGTAACTTTTTGATTTGGCTGCTAATTCATTTGAATTCATACAATTATTCGTACAATTTAGTATAATTTGCTTTTTCCCCAATGACAGTTGGGTTTAGGGGTGGGGTTAGGTGCCACTCATCCTTTTAAAACTGTACATTTCCGTATGACTGAACTCAGCTTCTAAACTGACAAAACATAAAATAGTTATGTTTCCTCGTGACATGATGTTTTTAACATAACATTTTAGAAAGGATAACAGTATCAGTGTACTCAGAAAAGAAACTTATAAAAACTTAGCATAGAATGTAACTGCCAAACACCCTTTTGGAATGCAAAAAATTAAATAAATAAATAAATAATATATGTACATTTCAGTGCATTTATGCAATTGTTTCCACAAATGTGTTACACTTGTAGGTTGCATTGCCTCCTTTCAAGATTTTCCTAAACCAGCTCAACATTCTCAAAAACTACCTACAATATAGAAATTGACCCAAAATTTATTTAAAAAATATATTTAATTTTTTAATATTTTATTTTATTTTATTTTTTATGTTTTATTTTATTTTATTGCTTATACCAACCTGAACTGCATCAAGCCACCAGGGGGTGATGAAATATTTTATCCTCACTTTTCAGGATTTTTGAGTGGGCAAACTTGGTTTGGCAATTATTGTATACCTGACCCTAAACCTAATGCAAAAATGCAAAATGTGGTTATATGCAGTTGCCCATGACCAGTTCTTGCCTGAAATAAGCTCCAAAGCAAATAAGACAACATAAATATTTCCTCTCTTTAAACATCTTTCATGAACTAAATCATTGTACCTTTATACATTCACCATTTATCCAATATTCCATTATTTTAATGATTTTAAAAAACACCATTGGACTTTTTTGTGCAATTTTACTGACATTACGCAAACTAGTCTTGGACTGACAGATTCGTAATAGACTCGTGTATTGCAGCTCCTTGTACAGACGTCAGCGTCCATTTTGAATGGACTCATTAGGGCTTCTCTTCCATTTATTTCACCATCCTGCCACAATTCACTAATTTTTACATGCAGCAGACGCTCTTTCTCATTTCCCGGCTGTAAAGAGAGGATAAGGGAGCGAAAGGGCTGAATAATTTTCCTTGCGTCCATGGGGCTGCTTCATTCGGGTATACAGGCCTACAATGGGGCCCAGTAATCCTTCTGATAATGCTCCATGGTGTGTATTGACTAGAATGTGTGTCAGACACTTGTGACTGTATGCAGTAAGTAATGTACTAACAAAATTTAGCAGTAGCCCTTAGGCAAAATTTAACGACTGAAGTAGTTGTTTTTCATTTAGAACAACACACAGTCATTTGCCACTTTATAGCTGGCTTTCCAGCTAACAACCATCTTAGGAAATCTGAGCATGATGCGAAATCAAACAATGAGCGCTTTGACAGTTGTTGACATTTTTTGTTTGCTATACAGCTAAATCTTATTAAGAAAATGACGAGTAAGGATTTCGCTTTCAATGGAAGCCATCAAAACAACCTGCTGTTTCTTTTTCTTTGTCTTGTTGGGTGTTATTTATTGTGCTTTCTTCTTTCTCCATATTTTGCGGGAAGCCCGTCTGGGAGAAGCGCGGAGTGTGGGTGGGGGGTTGTGGGGGGTGAATCTTGACGCGCCGTCCCACGGGAGCACCGCCGCTCCTGGCATCACACACTGTCAAAGCACTGAAGCATTTAACAGCTTTTCATGCGCAGATATGCCAGTTCCTTTAACCCCTCCATCTGAAAGGGATGAACAGACTTTGTTACCCCCCCCCACTCACCTCCTTCACCAGATGTGGGAGTCTCAGCCCTTTGTACCCATCTTCTTCCATCCTCTGCTTTTCATCCCTCTCACTTTATGTCGTCTTTTTTTCCACCTCGACTTTTTCTTAGAGGTAATGGGGTGAGGGCTGGACTCAGGAGACTGCCATACAGGTCAGCTGATCTGGAACAATGAGGAGTTTAAACCCTTACTATCACACCTCAGTGGATTTGTAGCAGACAGGATAAAGAACTGAAAAGGTGGAAGTGAGAGGGAAAACGTGTTTGTGAGTGAGAGAGAAAAAGAGCTGGCTGATGTTTATATGTTCATGCAGAAACAGTATAGTGCTCAGCATATATAAGTTCACCCCTCACAAATCTATCTTTTAAATTCATATTTTTAATAGAAAGCTATGCAATATCATATTTGTGCATGTACATTACATTGGATTAGTACTGAAACCAAATCTGGAGCTAATCTAACAAAATAACTTAAGATAACGGTCCAAACGGTTATACAAAAATATTGAATACAAATTTTTGAAAAAAGAGAAAAAATCAAGATAAGCAAAAACATTAAGTTGTAATTTTGTAGGCTGTATTTATTTATTTATTTAATTTTTTATTTTTTTATTGCAATATTTTGCTTGAATTTAATTGTATTGTCTTTTAATTTCTAGATGTTTTTTGGTGGCTAAAATATTATTTTTATAAATATATCTGTTTAATAAATCTGTTTTGTTTACATGTGCCAAAAACATTGGCTATATTGACTGAGAAATGGAAAAAAAATATATATATATATATTTTTTTAAATGTGGTGTACTCAATTATGCTGAGCACTGTATATACCCTTTAAATGCTGTATTTATAATTCAAAGACACTGTACAGTATATGTCAGATATGTGTTTAGTATTGTTTTACACACTTAAGAGTAGAACAAGTTTTTTATTATTATAATTATTTTTGCCTGGGTTGGGGTACAAAACTATGGATTTAGGGCTGCACAATATATCGTTTCAGCATCGATATCACAATGTGATCATTTACAATATTCACATTTCAGCATGCAATGTTGAGTTTATATTATAGTTCATCAGTTGCACATGTTTTTGATGCCTGTAATTGTATAATGATTCAGGTATAAGAAATTGTACCTTTTGTGACCTTAACAACAATTAATTTTATTGAATTATTATAAATTTTTTTTATTTAGTTACTGTAGTTGAATACCGTTAGACTCAGAAAACGCTAAAACACTTTATTTTAATTGTTTCTTTTTCTTCATTCTTCATTTTTCTTCTGATTATTGAGAATAAAACACATGCAAATACAGAAATGCACTGCAAGTAGGGCAGACTACAATGAAAATGTGTCAGGGACCCCAAAATTTATATTTTGTTTATTAGATTTTATGGAGATGCAAATAGTAAACATTAATTGATCAATCTCTGACTAAACATTTGCATGAAAATAACACACAACAAATGCAAATACAGAAATGCACTGTAAATAGCACAGGCCACGACGAAAATGTGTTGGGTGACCCCAACAAGTTTATAGATTGTTTATGAGATTTTATGGAGATGCACTCCTACTGCAGAATCATCCTAATCAATCTTACATTATAAATTCTTTTCAAATCGAGATATGTGTTTGTCTGCTGATACTTTATTCATATCACAATATATATTGCAAAAAAATAAAATAAAAAATTATATATATGTGTGTGTGTGTGTGTGTGTGTGTGTGTGTGTGTGTGTGTGTATTTATATCGCAATGCTAAATTTTAACAATATCGTGCAACCCATATATAGAATCGAAGTGAAGTCTGGTGTACAAAAATGCACAACATTTGACACAACATTGAAAGTCCGTATGCTATTGGATGCAATTTGCGATATTTGTCAGATATTTGTATGACTTTTGTAATTAAATGACTTGTTATGGGCAGAAATACATTAAAAAGTATGACCTGATGGCTGACATAAATATAAAATATTGCTTCTTGGTGATGTTTTATTTTGCTTATGACTTTTCCTGAACTTTCTGTTTTTGCCTATAACATACAATAGATTTTCAAGCACACACAGCACAAACACATACAAGTCAGCATAATAAAGTAAGCATAGTTCAGAAGTTCGCTAAACGAAATGAATAAAGCTACAAAATATCTTTATTTCAAATAAATTATGATGGTTTAAAATAAAATGAAATAAAATATATTTTTTAAATAAAATAAAATAAAATAGAATTAAATTAAATTAAATAAATTGACAATGTAATTCATTTAAAATTTATAATAATATAAAATAAACAATATTAATGATTAAGCAAGGTTTTTTTTGTAATAATAATAATAATAATAATAATAATAATAATAATAATAATACATTATTCAGCAAGTATCATTTGGCAATGAAGTCTGAATAAATGGCTGCTAAAATGTAATTTTATGTGTAAATTTAACCTCTTAATCAGGAATGTAACATTAAAGAAGGCAAATTCATAGGTTTTTATTTTGTATTCAAAGTAGACAATATGATAATGTTCATCTGATATAAATCAAGATCAAAATGTGACTCTTTGATTGCTCAGAAATTTCTTACAGTTCTCTTACACCAGCCATTGATTTGTTTTAGTAATTTGGCTAACTTGTGTAACCAGTGAACCACCTATAATTGCATATATTGCTGCCAAAATAGAGACTCACTAGTCAGTTACTCCGCCCCATAACAATGTAATAAAGATATCAAAACCTGCCATTTCTGACTCCAAGAAGGACCGCCCAACCCCTACTTTATCCCAGCTGGACTGTGCCTCTGGCGTTGAAGGAGCCTGGTTTAGCGTGTGTCAGTGGGGGCGTTTTCTAATGCCGCCTGTCTCAGTAAGCAGCGGGCTGCAACAGACAACCCACTGCACACCACAGCACTCAGACTCCCTCAGGCCATCAGGGGGCTCCACATGTGGTCCGTTTAGGCCCCGAGGCCCTGCCAACCACAACACCACCTAGAGTGCTCACTCTGTTCTGTGAGATGGACCAATCTCTGCATTTACAGATAGCTATGTGCTTTCACATACTTTTTTCTTTTTCACTCTTTCCCACAATGGTCGAAATATAAATTAGCATATATAAAAAAAGCTTTAATCCCCAGAGCATCCACTTCTAAACAGATCTCTGTATGTGACAGGCAAAAAATCACTGTCTTGGGGTCTATCGATGGAGTGCTATCATCAACATGGCTGGTACAAATTCATTATAATTTAGAATTTTTAAAGAAAAACTCCTTTTGGAAATTGGAAATTGACTCGTTTAGAATTAAACAGTTGAGTTTTATCATTTTTGAATCCATTCAGCTTGTCTCCGGGCCTGGTGGTAGCACTTTTAGCTTAGCATATACTGTATTGTTGAATAGGATTGCATCATCAGCATGGGTCACACTTTATTTTGATGGTACGTTTGATAATTTTAAGCTACATTGCATCTACATGCCAACTAATTCTTATTAGATTATGGTAGACTTTTAGTTTGGGGTTAGGGTAAGTTGACATGCACTTGCAAAGTTTTTTATAGTCAGTTAAATGTCTGTTGAATGTTTATATCAACAGATATTAAGCAGACAGTAATACTTAAATGCACCATCAAAATAAAGTGTTACCTTAGCATCTTGCTCAAAAATGACCAATGCTATATGATCAAAAATATTTTAATTTTCAGGTGTTCCGTAATATTACTGTCCCCATTTTGTGTCCATGGCAAAAACAGGCCATAGCGACCTTGAAAATAGCCACTTTTCTTTTTATGTCAGCTGTAGTACATGATGTGACTACAGAAGATTCAAGCTTTAAAATGAAAAATTATCAATGCTCTTTGGTCAATTTTGAGATGCTAATGGTCTAATCCGATTTAATGATCTGTGCTAAGCTATGCTAAATGTTAGAGCTAAAGCTTAAGCTTGTTAGAGTCTAGATGCCTTGTAAAATGAGGATATTTTCCTATATTCTTTTTATTATTACTTAAATTCTTTTTAGTCTTTATATGTTTAGTTTCAGTTTTAGTAATTCTGGTTTAGCAGAGTTAATGGAACACATCCAATGTCCACCAAAAAAATGGGTGCGTTTACACCAAACCTGTCTGGTTTGCCCAGCATGATTCGTTTGGCATATGTGAATCCAGCAATTGCACTTGGATACGTACAAAAGCAATCAGTCTGAGATCACCAGAATGAGGTGGGCTCGGTTTAAACACACTCTGGAGTGATCGATTGTAGTGAGAAAGCAATACAATACATTGAGTTAGGCTATATCAGTGTATTATGGTTATGTGATAGCCATATATACAGCTATATGAAGAGAGAATTATTAGTAGGGTGAAATGTGATTTCTACTGGTAATTATGGTTTCATGTTAAATACAAAAATGAAAGCATACTGAAATATTAACACAATTACCATCTGATAATTTTTGCATATTTTAATCTTATAATATTTTGTATTTAGACTGTTGTTTTGTTAATTTCTGAGTTCAAAGATTTTTTTTACAAAACTTGACAACTGAAATGAGGCTATGTATGAGTGTAATGTGAAAGGGACGCTGACAGCAGGGAGTGAGGATCCAAATGCAGGGTGTATTAGATGGTCAGGCAAGCAACGGTAACAATCAGGAGATGTATACAAGCAATCCTGAGTCGTAGTCAAATAAACAGGCAGATGGTCAAAAGGCAGGAAGCAGACAACGTAAACCATACAAAACAAAGCAAGGTTCAAACAAAGAAGGCAAGGCAATGAAAACGCGTCGTATTGTTCATGTGAGCAGCTTCAGCTGTGTGTTTGCAATCTATCTGGATCAGGAACCAGTGTGAGTGTGTGTGATGCATGACTGGAATTGTAGTCCTCAAAATGGCAGATTTGTAGTTTTATGTGATCTGTGTTTACTAGCGATCTGCACAGGTTGGAGCGCTGGTTATTGTAACAATGAGAACGTCTCATTTCTCTGATATTTAGTGACGATGTCTGTGTGTCTAAATTAAAGTGCACCTTGTCTCTTTAAATGTATTATTTTATATCATCATAATTTAAAGTATTGACGTATGACAGCTGAGCAATCCATGTTACTCTAAAAAATAAACTGTGAAACTCTAACCAATTTGAGGAAAGTTTAGTCACACGTGACTTGTTTTAACTATTTTGGTCTGTTTAGAAAGTTTTCAGTATGAACGCGAACTGCACCAAGAGCAAAATTAAACATTGTAACAATTTTAATCCCGGTTTTGGAACAAAACAATCAATCTTCAGGTGTGAAAGCAGTCCATTTTAATGGTTTGCACAGGTTATATTAACACGTGCAAACCTTTTAGCAATACAAATAAAAAAAGTCATTGAACAAATACTGATTCAAATAAATACGCAAATGCAACACATAAAAGTACAAAATTATAAAGAATTTAGACAAACTTGACACCTTTTGGCAAATTAAAAACAGATAGAGCTCATGTTTTACAGAAAATATGTTTCGTATATGATCATATGCTTAACTGATTTACAATATTTGTCTGTAAAAGCATCATCTACAGTTATTTCTCCAAACAACTGCAGGTTGTTTTCCTTCACAGAATGGGTGATTATTAACTGTGATAATGATTATGTGTTTATTGATGTATTGCTCATTTTATTTAGTTTTTTTAATGACTGTTTTGTTTAGTTTTAATATTTTATTTATTGTGAATATTTTATGTTACTTCAGTTAACAAAATATATATTTTTAAACAATAGTTTTAGTCCAAGTTTACTGAAAAACCTTGGGTTGAGTTTTTTTGTCGTTTCTGAATGCCTGATGTTTTGGGTCAAGTTGCATTCCCTTTTAAAGACCTGCACCTCTCTCTTTTTTCCGCACTTTTCTGCCAGAGAGGCCAATCAACACCGATACAAGATAGAGAGGAAATGAAATCAGTGGCTAAATTGTTGCGTGATTGCCCATTCCCTAAAGAGGCTGGGCATCATTTGGAGAAAAGCATTTAATAATTGCTTTTAGGGCCATGTCAGACACATGCAATTCCCTGCACTAATGGCACAGCTAGGCAGAACACGGCCCCAAGGGTCAGAGCAGGACAAGCCAGCCAGCGAGAGCTGGAACCGCTCGTCTGTTTGTGTGTGTGAGGGAAGGAGAATGAAAGAAGGAATGAGGGAGCAGGCATGGAGGAGATGAAGTGGCAGCGAGTGTAACCCAAAGGGGAAATGCACTTCAGTGTGAGTTTAATACTCCGGGCCGGGGATTTGGCAACCTGCCACACAGCAATTGTTTACCTTTTTGCTCACTGGCTGCATCTGTTCTGTTTTGTAAACGGCACTAAACTATCTGCCCGTAAACACTGGAATCAATAACAACTGTTTGGGGATTTCCCAGCCTCCCCTACGATTCTTTCTTCTTCTTCTACTTCTCTCTCACTCTCGCTATCGCTGTCTCGTTTTCTTTGTGCCATTTTTCACTGCCTCCCCCTCCCCTTCTAGTCAAAGCAAGTGTGATGTGAATAGTTTACAAAGGGCTTTTTTATGCAGCATTTGAGAAAAAAACGAGAACGCTTTGCAGGTAATTTTATTTGTCAATCTCTATTCCTCAACACACAGCCATGCATGATACTTTACCTTTTTAAATTCAATTTTTTTTTTTTGTCAGACACAGTCATACACAGTATGATATGCTGTGAAATGCTTACACAACCACTTATGATCTTAAAATGTTATTTCTAGTTATATGTGCTCTTCAAAAATGAAAGCTATGTATTGTTATCTATATTTCCATGAGGAAATGTTAGTATTTTAAAGGGATTGTTCATTCAAAAATAACATTTGCTGGAATGTCTAAGCAGTGGTATACTATAATCTGATTTACTTCGTTCGTCATTATCTTTTGGAAAAATGTGACGTTACCTAATTTGAAAAGGGGTACATATCAAAAAAGAGTCAGAAAAATGAATTTTTCACTTCTTTAAGGAACCTACAGTAAGTCCAATTTTTTTTAACAACAAATAATAACTTGACTTCATTGTTAATATTGTTAAGTTGTTCATTTAGTATCAGAAGTGGCCTATATGAAAGGCAAATGCCTCTGGATTATGCTTATTTGACCAAAATACATATTTTAATGATTTAATTAGGACAGTGAGGTCTGACTTTGCTAAGACTAAAGTCTTGTCACTTAACAGAAATAATTCAATGACTCTAATAACTTAACAATAACAGTCATCTGGAATGGCAAAGAAAGTCTTCTTGCAGGACTCTCAGAGTTCATCAAGATTCTTTGGATTCATCTTCAATGCCTCCGCTTTCATCTTACCCCTGACATGCTCAATAATGTTCATTCTGGTGACTGGGCTGGCCAATCCTGGAGCACCTTGACCTTCCTTGCTTTCAGGAACTTTGATGTGGAGGCTGAAGTATGAAAAGGAGTGCTATCCTGCTGAAGAATTTGCCCTCTCCTGTGGTTTGTAATGTGATGTGCAGCACAAATGTCTTGATTTTTCAGGCTGTTGATGTTCCCATCTGCTCTGCAGACCTCTCACACACCCCCTTACAGAATATAACCCCAAACCATTTTCTATGAGAATCTTGGGTCCGTGCAGGTTCCAATAGGCCTTCTGCAGTATTTGTAATGATTGGGTTTCAGGTCTTCTGCCACTTTTCCAAAGTATCAACTAGAATTTTTTTGTTGCTCTTACAAATAGGATAGATGACAAGACTTTTGTCAGGTAGTGTACGTATACAATATGTACAGTCCTCCTAAAAATCTAGATATGTTTTCACCAGCCCAATGGGATGCCCTAAAACCCCACCCCTAAATCCAACCCTCTTTAAGGGATGAGCCAATCATACTAAAATGTACGAATTTACACAAATTAGCCACTAAATCAAAAGGTTACAAACTGCAGAGAGATTGTGTTGGCTTTTACACAAAAATGAATAAATAACTCATGATCGCGCATCACACAACAATGCATTCTCATTTCTAAATGACAGGGATTTTCCTATTGATATCTCTGCATTCAGATCATGCTCCATCCATACATTTTTGGTTACTTTATTATTAAAAAATATTCATAAATTGATCACTTTTTTCTCTCATTTACCACAATCTGCTGTCATTCACATGACATGTAACAAAGCCTGCTTTCCTGGAAGCTCCCGAAGTCTTCGCCTTATTCACAGTGGTTTCCTAATCCAGAATATTTACCTGTAGAAAAAAGAGAGAATGAAGAAGAGTAGAGAGCTTGTTGTTGGTGGAATTGCTATGAGGCTTTTTGAGCTAAGACTTAGTTGTCAGGAATGTGTGCATAAGCTATTCAATTCTGACACTTTTTTATTAGATAAAGGTATGCTGGTATTAGTAGTAGAAGATTGCATTTATGTAGCCACATATATAAGACTTTAGGAAAGTTTTGGGAAGTCAGCTGATTAGAGGTTCATGAAAACTTTGGCTGAATATTAGGGTAATTAACTAAAATTCTTACATTTTTTTTAAATGATGATTAAATGACTTATGCTACAATATAAAAGCAGTTTATATTCCTTTTGACTTTGCAAACTAGTAATGATTATGCATATCTGTGTAAATTATTCAAACATGAGTTCCAGAATTTATTTATTATTCTATAAACATTTTTGTGCAAATTGGAGCAGAGACTTTTTTTTACCCTAGCATTTTTTTTTTCACTGAATGTCTTGTTTTTTTGTACTTGAGTTCACATGTTTTTGCTTAAAACATTTTTAATTTGTGTGAGAGAAATGTTATCTCAATTCCCATGGAGAAAAATTGTGACCATCTCTTAACAGTCTTAAATTTTAAAGGGTGATATATGACGAGTTTCTTTTAATAAATCTAGTTTTTTGAAATTGAAATCTTCAATACTTACTGTAAAAACACGATTCTGAAAACTCCAGTTCTAGTCATTTTTTTAGGACTCCAGTTTTAGTAATTTTCATAAATCAAGTTTTTTGCTATTGTACTCTTCAATGCACAACATAAAACATGACGATGACGATGAAAAATTGAGTTAGGTTTTCGCAAATAAACTCTTCATACCCATCCTGCTGTTCCCATGTAACAGGAGTCTGCTGTTTTTGACCAGTCAGGATAGACTGGAGTATTGTTGAATATTTGTGTCTTATACACTGGATAGTACCACTTTGACATCTATAAACAGACATCTTTCCTCTTCATTAACGATACAGAGCGCCTGCAGATCAGATACTGACTGGCATTTGAAACAGCCAATGAATCATTGTAGGCATCGCCACTGTAGGATTAGTTTTTTATGTAGTTTGTCTTATTTTCTTGGCATCTACACCAGCAATCCATTCAGAACTACTATTATTTGTGCAGTTTACTCATTCTACCAATATTTTTTTAAGTTCTTTTTTAACTAGAGGAGTTTCAGTTTACCCCCCTAGTTAACATCAGTACACAGTCTTTATACTTCTAAACCTCCTCTGCATTTCCACCTGCAGCAGCGAGACTGAGACTGATTATGTTTTGAATGCTCCTCATCCTGTTTTATAAGGACTGATACTTTATTCTCATATCTCATTTCTTAAACAAAGATGCTGATACTTAATTTTACACTATGCCGTATATACTATTTTAAGTGATTGTTTACTTGCTCCCAAATATACTTTGGCCATTTGTCCATACTTCAAGCGTTGACCACCTTATTAATCAATTTGCTCTCCTGATCTCAAGCCTAGGCAAATACCTGAGAAAGCAACAATCAGAGCCCTCATTTTTATGATCTTTTCATGTAGACTTCTTACAAAATATTTTACAGTCATCATAAACGAATATTTCCTCAATTTAAATTACTAGCGTAAGTTAGTAAGTTTAAATCTGAGAATTCCATGCTGCTTTTAAGCAGATACTTCTCAAACACTTGCGTGGTGTTCTGTTAAACTTTCAGCCTCCTCCATCCACTATTCCATCTATCCGCTGTGCTCCCAGGCCTTTCTTCTTTTACTACATCTGATATGAGCGCAATGCCCTTTTAACGACCCCGGCGAGGCCCTGACTCTCAGCTCTTTTCACAGTAAACGACACGTATCGCTGCTCTCAACACCTTCAACACCTCCACCCCATCATCGTGTTGTAATAACCCCCATTATGGCTTCAGTGGCTGGGCCATCCTCCCGCACAGGACTCCTAATGGTTAGCTATGAGAGAGGCCCTAATAAGCCATTAATGGCGGGGTAATAAATAGCGCGACAATGGCTGGGTGGGAGGAGAAGACTAGATAGAATGACAGCGGAGCATTAAACATAAAGGTGAGACGTCTGCTCTAAGTGTGAGTTAGTGCTGGGGGTGTCGAGGACGGGTGGGGTTCAAGGACACCTCTAAGAGGGATGGAGATGGATGACAGGTTTGCTTGAGTGAGGTTTTTGTATCATTTTGCATTACGCACAGAAGCAACTGGCATGAAATTTGTCCTGAAACATAGAAAATTACAGTTTATTTGTGCAGTGCTGTAAGTATTCTT
Organism: Danio rerio; assembly: GCF_052040795.2. Classification (NCBI taxonomy): domain Eukaryota; kingdom Metazoa; phylum Chordata; class Actinopteri; order Cypriniformes; family Danionidae; genus Danio; species Danio rerio. The sequence goes on along the minus strand of NC_141025.1, from coordinate 55,399,020 downwards.
CTATAAGAAATAGTGTGTGGAGGATTCTACCTACTGTATGCACTGTGTGTTATGTAAGTGCAAGTCACATGACCTACAGAGCTGTTTGAATATGTTCAAATATGTTTATCCACAATTTTTTTAATTTAGACTAGTTTCGTCAAATGTTCTGATACTTTGGTGGAATAATATAACAGTGTGAAGCTACATTACTGGTACCTAACTATACAGTTGGTATATACAGTGCATACAGAAAGTATTCATAGTGCTCAATGTTACAGCTTTACTCCAAAATTGATTCAATTAATTTATTTCCTCAAATTCTACACACACACACACACACACACACACACACACACACACACACACACACACACACACACACACACACACACACACACACACACACACACACACACACACACACACACACACACACACACACAAAAAAAAAACCCTCCAAAAAAAATCACATGTACATAAGTATTCACAGCCTTTGCTCAGTACTTTGTTAATGCACCTTTGGCAGCAATTATAGCCTCAAGTCTTTTTAAATATGATGCCACAGGCTTAGTACACCTGTCTTTATAAATGTATCAGGTTGGATAAGAAGCGACAGTGTACAGCCATTTTCAGATATCTCCAAAGATGTTCAATAAGATTTAGGTCTGGGCTCTGGCTGGGTCACTCAAGAACATTCACAGAGTTGTTGTGAAGCCACTCCATTGATTTTTTTGACAGTGTGCTTTGGGTCATTGTCCTGCTGGGAGATGAACCGTCGCTGCAGTCTGAAGTCAAGAGCACTCTGAAGCAGGTTTTCTTTCAGGATGTCTCTGTACATTGCTGCATTCATCTGTCACTCTATCCTGACTAGTGTTCCAGTTCCTGCTGCTGAAAAACATCCCCACAGCATGATGCTGCCACCACCATGATTCACTGTAGGGAAGGTATTAGCCTGGTGATGAGCGGTGCCTGGTTTTCTCCAAACGTAACGCCTGACATTCATTCCAAAGAGTTCAATTTTTAGTCTCATCAGACCAGAGAATTTAGTTTCTTAAGATCTGAGAAATCTAATTCCAGGTGGGGAGTGACTTCAGTCTGGCCACTCTACCATACAGGCCTAATTGGTGGATTGCTGCACAGATGGTTGTCCTTCTGTAAGGTTCTAATCTCTCCACAGAAGAACGCTGAAGCTCAGACAGAGTGACCATAGGGTTATTGATCACCTCCCTGACTAAGGCACTTCTGCCCCAGTCACTCTGCTTAGATGGCCGGCCAGTTTTAGGAGTCCTGGTGATTCCAAACATCGTCCACTTATAAATGATTGAGGCCACTGTGGGAATTGGAACTTTCAGAGCAGCAGAAATGTTTCTGTAACCTTCCCCAGCCTTGTGCCTCGTGACAATTCTGTCTCGGAGGTCTACAGACAATTCCTTTGTCTTCATGCTTGGTTTGTGCTTTGGCATGCACTGTCAACCCAGGGACCTTATATAGACAGGTGTATGCCTTTTTAAATCATGTACATCAGCTGAATGTACCACAGGTGAACACCAGTTAAAATGCTGAAACATCTCAATAATAATCAGTGGAAACAGAATGTACCTGAGCTCAATTTAGAGCTTTATGGCAAAGGCTGTGAATACTTAATTACATGTGATTTTTCAGGTTTTTTATTTTTAATAAATTTGCAACAATTTAACAAAAAATCTAACTAATAACTAATCAAACTGATACCTGCTTATAGACAAAGCTCTTGAAAATGTTCCTTGAGGTCCATCAAAGGTTTCTGTTTACAATTTGTATTGTAGTGTTGAGAATTGTAACCAATCACTGGCATTTTAGTGACAACTCAGAGACAGTTTGATTTGAATAGTTTGTAAACTCTGACACCCGTAAAGCAAATTACAATGCAAATAATAGACCAATTTAGAGCAATTCTACTGCAGGATTTAATCTGACATGCAATGCTTAATTAAACTAATTTGAACACTGCATTGTAACGTTTTAGTTTATGTACTTAATAGTGCTACTACTAATATTTATTCATTCATTTATTTATTTTCTTTTTGGCTTAGTCCCTTTATTAATCTGGGGTCGCCACAGCAGAATGAACCACCATTTAGCATATGTTTTGCGTAGCATTGATCTAATCCAATTCGCATGTCTTTGGGCTGTGGGGGAAACCAGAGCACCCGGAGGAAAACCAAGTGAACGCTGGTAGAACATGCAAACTACACACAGAAACAGCGACTGACCCAGCTGAGGCTTGAACCAGCGACCTTCTTGCTGTGAGGCACTACCTACTGTGCACCTTCATCGCCCAACAATAAATATATTTAATTTAATTAATTTATTATTTAAATTTTTGAATTGGTATAACAATGATAAAATATAATATCAATCTTCCCACATCTATAATTGTTAGCATTTATAGATTATATATATATAACAGATTGTAGATTACATTAACAGATGTTTCCCACATCTATAATGGTTATAAATGTTATAGGGGCAAGTTCAGGTACTGGAAACCTTGTCATAGGTGAAGGTCATATGGATTCCACAGCAGATTCTAAAGATGATATTCAGGAATCAGTCAAGAGGCTGAAATTATGGCAGAGTTAGATGTTTCAGCAGAACAATTACCCAAAGTGCAGCTCCAGATCTACAAAGGAATTCATGCTCAGTCACGATACAATGTTCTAGAATGGCCATTCCAGTCCCCAGACTTGAACATCATCAAAAAATCAATGGATTGATTTGAAAAGGCTCATTCACACTCAATACCCTTCAAACCTGACTGTACTGGGGACATTTTGCAATGAAGAGTGGTCCAAAATGCCTTCAGCATGAATTCAGTGACTTATCCTTGACTATAAGAAATGTCTACAGGCTTTTATTTCAGCAAAAAGATGGCTCTACAAAAGATTGATGTCACTATTCTGCTGGGGTGCCCAAATTGTTGCACCTGTCTATTTTTGTTATGACTCAAATTGCATTGCTTCTGTTGATTAAATTAATACTATGTCAGAAATGAAATGTTGCTTTTCCATAGGGTATAAAATATATTCAGATTAAACTGCTGCTTTGAAAGGCCATCATACTATGACTTGCAATTATGATGATTATGAGGCATGGCCAAACTTTTGCATAAAACTGTATGTGTATGTAAATCACATTCAAAAGCACTTATAAATAATAATCCAGTGAAGCAAATACAATAGTGAAGTAATAATGAGGATGTGAACACAGTTATGCACGTCATTAAGATGAGTGTTAATCCTGAAGTTATGAACAGTTCTGGATACTATGATAGGACCTAAAGTACTCCAATTCTCAATACATATGTTACTTGTGTGCTGCATGTGGCACTTTATGCACAGGTCTTATACATAATGCAGTGTGTTTGGAGTGATTTTACTGACAGGCTGATGTGCTTGTTTAAGGGGGGAAGTGGATCCCAATGCATTCGTGTAGCCGTTTCCCAGTTCTGCCTCACAGTCTCCCTCTGGACCCCATTAATGAAGAGCCAGGATGCTTGTATGACATGCTCACCTGTAAAAAAAGAAAATGCACGCACATACAACACATACATATACATTGCAAGTGCATGAATTCCAAGGCACATGCTTTCCAACCTTATGAGGTCAGTCTCTGCATCTATGCAATCTTCTGGCTTGTGAAATTATGAAATAACGACTACAAAACAAACCTATGTGTTGTGGTGATCAAAATTAGTTTTTTTATTTTTATTTTATTTTTATAAATAATGTATTTGTGGTTATGTCATCCTATTAGAACATTGCTTTATAAAATACCCAAAAAAATTATTTTAAAAATAAAATACCATATTTACCAAAATTGAGGAACAGCAATGACTCTAGGTTAAAATAAATGATATAGCAAATATCTCCGAAGCTTACAGTAGTCAGAAATTTGTAGTTAATGTAAAGACCCGTTCAATGACTTGAGCACATCCTCAGGGCATTCCTAGTCTTTCACACTGCTCTGCTAGAATCTCCTCCACTCTTCTTCAATCTCTTGTACTGGAGTGGGTTTCTTAGCCATAATTTTGCCACCAATGATCTTTATAAGATTGTCTATCGGGTTTATATCAGAACTCTGGGCTTCCACAAATACTGCAGAAGACTTATTGTAATCCGCATTGACCCACAATTCTCACAGAAATCAAATCAGTCAAGTTTGGTGAAGGAAAAATCATGATTTGGGGTTATATTCAGTATGTAGGCATGCAAGAGATCTGCAGAGTGGATGTCAACATCAACAGCCTGAGGTATCAAAACATTTGTGCTGCCCATTAAATTACAAACATTAGGATAGCGCTCCTTCTCATACTTCAGCCTCTACATCAAAGGTCCTGAAAGCATTGAAGGTCAATGTGCTCCAGGATTGGCCAGCCCAGTCACCAAACATGAACATTATTGAGCATGTTTGGGGTAAGCTGATGGAGGCATTGAAGAATGAATCCATACCTCCAAATATATATGTTTTAGATATTTACAAGTGAGAAGCTTGGTGCAGATCCATATTGTTACTGGATTTCCTTGCCATCCTACCCTGATAGAATAGGCTCTCCTCGATAATAGATCAAAATCACTAATAACGTGTTGTTGAGAAGCTTTGTTGCTAGGAGCAAAAGTTATTAATGAGGCAACCTCAGATGTTTGGCAGAGAGATCTGGGATGCTCAATCGATGCAGACACTTGGACACACATTAGGCAGTATGTTGGCAATATATCAATCTGTAATAGAATTAAAGAACAACAGTTCAATCTTTTGCATTGTCTCCAGATTACCCCTATCACGTAGACATAAGTTTAATTCAAATTGTTCTCCATTTTGTTTTAAGTGCAAAGTTGAAGATTGTGACTTTTATCCACTGTGTTTGGAGTTATATATAAAATGCTATAGGGTACAGATTTGTAGGATTAAGTGTTATATTTAATACAAGATGTGACTTCGACTCTCTTAATTAATTAGGTTATGCTGATAGTAGTTTTAAGAGTGCAAGAAACAGGATGATGTTTAACTTTCTTACCTATGCTTCCTGTAAGAGTATTTCTTAAATGGACATCTGAACCACCAACAGTATCAGAATGACATAAATATATATATGACATAATATTTGATCTTATGCCATCTTTTGGAATATATTACCTTGTAGAACAGGGGAAAAAGTTGTACTTTTTATCAGATCTGGATCTTTCCTTGAGTATGTAGGTGCCAGGATTTCAGGTACGTTTAACCTTAGATCACCCTTGGCTAATTAGTGTATTCTTCCATTATTATTATTACTTTGTGTATTTTTATTTCTTTTATATCTTCATTATGTGATGTGATGATGCTGTGATGTTTAGAATTTGGTTGTAATCTGTTTTCATTGTTCTGTTGTTTTGTTTTGTTAAAATAAAAGCAAAAAAAAAAAAAAAAAAAGACGATAAATCCAAAGAATCTTGATAAACTCTGGGAGTCCTGCAAGAACACTTTCTTTGCCATTCCAGACTTTATTAATTTATTTTTTATTTGAGTCATTGCAGAGATGCATGGACGCAGTCCTCCAAGCTCAATGTTAATTATTTTTCCACTGCACCCTGACTTTATATTCTATACTGTACTTTATTTCGGTTAGATGACAAGACTTTTGTCTAAGCAAAGTCAGACCTTACTGTCCTAATTAAATCATTAAAAATCAAGGCATGATCATTTTTTTATTTTCGTAAAATAAGCGTATTCTAGAGGTCTTTGCCTTTCATGTAAGCCACTTTTGTTACCAAATGATCAACTAGAAGACATGTTATTATTTGATGTTTCTAAAACTTGGATAAGCGACAAGGCTTTTGTCACGTAGTGTATAGCAACAAAAAAGTATAAATAATAAATAATATAAATAAAGAAAAACAATACGTAAAAATTGTAACTTTTTTTTACTTTTATTTAAGGTTTAAAATGCAAATCTATTTAGAAGCACTCGTTTGATTAACAAATTAAGTCTCTGATATACTAAAGTACAGCAAATTTTTCTTCATATTTCTAAAATAATAAATAATAAAATAAATAATAATAATAAAATAATAAAAACATTTGTCTATTTTTCAAGACTATTACTGAAATTAGTATAAAAAGCTGAATGCATTTATATTTACACAAAAATCGGAGGAAATCTGTGGATTTCTGCAGACACAGATTCTGTGTGCACCTACAGTAGCTTAACTTAGAATAGGACAAAGCAGTGACCTCAAAATGTAAGAAATTGTAGGTTGCTCTTTAATTTTGATCCCCGCAGTTTGTTCACAGTTTGTGGCTGATTAAGTGGATAGAAATGAGAGTTTAAGATCGCTGTCATATTGTCAGCTTGGTGATAACAAAGTGACAATATGGCGTTAGAATCCAGAGGCGATATTGTTGCAATTATTGGCTCTCCTTTTCTTATATTTCTCCCCTCCCTCCAGCTCTTTCCCACTCAGTCTTCCTGGAGCTTTCATAGCCGGGGCTAATGCCTTCCTGATCCACTCCCCAATGCCTTTTCTGTCAGAGGAAGTCATTTAAGAGCACACACAAAAGTATTTGTCGAAGTGTCTGAAAATACTGCAGCCCTCTTCTCCGCGGCCCATTCTTCAGGCCTAATGCGGAACATCCCCTGGGTGATGGCTTTGGCAGCTGCAGAAATGGGAGAGCCACGCTGGAGATGAGGGTCATCGGCGGGTTACAGGAGAAAGTTTGTGCCCAGCAATGTTTGACTGTAGATTTGAGAGGAAACTTTACAGCCTCTGTGGGATTGGTGTAGATTGCGAGGCCACGGTTCATAGCCCCCTGGTGTCAAATGCACATTCACAAAGTCTTTCAGCTTTTATTATTTTATTTATGTGTGAAATGTGCAATCTCGGATTACGGTGTGCCATGCATCTTGTTGGAAATGTCCTTCGGTGTAGCCTTCAATATGCCTTCAATATCTAGAAACGCATAATGAAAAATTAAATGCGATGTTAACAAAATTATCATTTTTAGCAATCATACTGCAACACAGATCTGGTCAAATTTCCATGGTGGTCCCATGTAGGCAAGTTTGACTGAATCAAGTTAGCCATTGCTGGCAGATGCTGTATCCACTATTGTTTAAATGTATTAATTTCAAGAATATATATATATATATATATATATATCAAGAGTATATATATATATCAAGAGTATATATATATATATATATATATATATATATATATATATATTTATATATGGATTGGCTAATCGGGAGGACCGGGAGAATTCCCTGTGGGCCGGTCCGTTTTTTGGCCGCTAGGGCCGGTGTCCCTAGCTACAGAATCTGTTGCTCTCACTAGTCACACTTTTTAAATTAGTTAATTTATTTACTTGACCACAGTCTTCTTATTCATTATTTTACCGCAGCTCTGCTCTTATTACATTATCCAGCCTGCAGGAAAATGATGATATAACTCAGATGAGTCACTTTACAACATTCAACTGTTGTGGTCCAGTGGTTAGCACGTTAGATTTCGACATTGCCGTCCCGGGTTTGATCCTCGTCTGATTATGTTTTTTTTTTTTTATTGTTAAGACATATAATACTGTTAGGGTTGTTGAACATTTGAAGTTCTAAAGCAGCTGTTTTCTCAAAAAAAGATGTTATAGTGTAATTAGAAACTGAATTGGAATGACCTTATTTTAATATAGTCAGTCGTGAACTGAGGTGGGCCGGTCTGAGGCTTGAAACTCCAGGGCTGAGTCCCACTCCGGCCCTGTATATATATATATATATATATATATATATATATATTTTTTACAAATCATATAGAATATAGTGTATAGGGCCTGTATGAACAGAGTAGGAGTTTAATTCGCATTGCCGGCAATAAGTCTTCCAGTGCATGTTGGACTCGGGCAGGGCTGCCCTTAGTCACCAATTCTGTTCATAATTTTTCCATTCATCATTCATTCATATGTTTTCTTCTCAACTTAATCCCTTTATAAATCCATGGTCGCCACAGCAGAATGAACCGCCAACTTATCTAGCAAGTTTTACACAGCGGATGCCCTTCCAGCTGCAACCCATCTCAGGGAAACATCCATACACACTCATACACTATAGAGAATTTAGCCTACCCAATTCACCTGTACCGCATGTCTTTAAACTGTGGGGGAAACCGGAGCACCGAGAAGAAACTCACACGAACGCGAGCAGAACATGCAAACTTCACACAGAAACGCCAACTGACATCTAAGCTGAGTGATCTGGGCAGAAGGGCCTTAGTCAGGGAGGTGATCAATAACCCGATGGCCACTCTGTGGAGAGAGGAGAACCTTACAGATGGACAACTATCTGTGCAGCAATCCACCAATCAGGCCTGTATGCTAGAGTGGCCAGACAGAAGCCACTCCCCGCCTGGAATTTGCCAAAATGCATCTGAAGGAGCTGAGCCAAAAAGCAAAGCACTCGATTTGTCTGTCACTCTATGTTCCTACTCTCACCTATGGTCATGAGCCCTGGGTCATGACCGAAAGGACATGATCACAGATACAAGCGGCTGAAATGTTTCCCTCGCAGGGTGGCAGGGCACACCCTTATCGATAAGGTGACAAGCGGCTGAAATGTTTCCCTCGCAGGGTGGCAGGGCACACCCTTATCGATAAGGTGACAAGCGGCTGAAATGTTTCCCTCGCAGGGTGGCAGGGCACACCCTTAACGATAAGGTGACAAGCGGCTGAAATGAGTTTCCTTCGCAGGGTGGCAGGGCGCATAGTAAAGCCGCTGCTCCTCCACATCGAGAAGTCAGGTGAGGTGGCTGGGGCATTTGTTTCGAGTGCCCCCTGGATGCTAACCTAGAGAGGTGTTCCAGGTATGTCCCACCAGAAGGAGGCCTTGGGGAAGACCCAGGGCATGCTGGAGTGACTATGTCTCTCGGCTGGCCTGGGAACGCCTCGGGATCCCCCTGGAGGAGCTGGAGAAATTGTTTGGGAAGAGAGAAGTCTGGGGTTCTCTCCTAAAACTGAATGAACGAATGCTATCTTACAATCTTATTTCAAACCGAAATAAATCCATTATTTTCTTCAAAACTTGACAAATAATATCCCATAATGGTAAAATTAAAGAAATTTGTTTGAAATCTTTGCAATATTGTTTAAAAAAATTAAAACGCATGTGCATAAATATCCACAGCCTTTGCTCAATACTTCGTTAAAGGACCTTGGACTCAAGTTTTTTTTTACCATGATTTTATAGCTTGGCACAGTTTCTCACATTATTTTTTGCTGTACCTCTCAAGTTCCATTACCCATGTCATTCAATGGGTGACATGTGCAATCAGGTTTAAGGGTCTGCTCTGGCTGGGCCACTAAAAGATATCTACTGTTGTCTCATAGCCTTTACACCTTTTTTATCTCCTTTGTGTGCTTAGGGTCCAGAGTGTTTTTTTCATCAAGGATGTCTCTGTACATATTTGCATTGATCTTAACCTCAATGTAAATTTACCCTTACAAGCCCCCCAGTTCCTGTCAGCAAAAAACATGCCCATGCTTCACTGTTGGGGTGATGATACGTGCCGCCTGGTTTCTTCCAGACAAAGAGCCATTTTATTATTTTATTAGACCAAAGATTTTTGTTTTCTCCAGGTGCCTTTTGACAGTCTGCAAGTTTGGCCACTCTACCGCACATGCCTGATTGGGGGAGTGCTTCAGAGGTTGTTGTTCTTTTGGAAGGTTTCAGAGAAACACTGGAGTCCTTTTGGAGTGACCATTGTTCTTGCCGTTCTTGGTCATCTACCTTACTGGCCATTCTCCCCTGGTTACTCAGATTGCTCAGTTTGCCTAGGCAACTTGCTGTAGGAAGTGGATCCAAATTTCTTCAATTTACAGATGATTGAAGCAACTGTGCTCATTGGGACTATCAATACTTCATAGTTTGTTCTGTACCTTTTCCCAGAAACTGTCTGCAGAACAAATCTTGGAATCTTCAGATTGAAACAAAGCAGATAACATTTCACAAACCTCTCCTGTAAATTCTGCAAACCTCAACAGATTTGCATCTGACTTGTCCAGAACTAATCTTTCCCTGATTTAGGTTGGTTTAGGGTTATTCTAGCTGGTGGACTAGCATAAATATCCTGTTCATCTACAAAATTTAGTTGTTGAATTTTGCAGACAAGTTTTTGTTAACATTTTGACCGAAAATGTACTTTTATAGAAAGAACTATCAAATGAAGCACCAAACCTTACAAGCACTTTTTCTTATAAGAACTAACAGTATTTGAAATACCACATTGCCAGTTTTCAAGAGTAAGCTATAGCCTACAGCAGGGGTCTCCAATCCCGGTCCTGGAGGGCCAGTGTTCATGCAGGGTTTAGCTCCAACTTGCCTCAACACATCTGTAGGGATGTTTCAAGTGTACCTAGTAAGACCTTGATTAGCTTGATAAGGTGTGTTTGACTAGGGTTGGAGCTAAAATCTGCAGGACACCGACCCTCCAGGAACAAGTTTGGTGACCACCTACAGTATATGAAAACACAGACAATATTTTTGGTTATTTATAAGACAGTGCCTTTGTTCATGATTGTGGTGTAGAAAGTGCTTGCAGAAGAGTTGTGTCTTCAACTGTTTCTTGAAGTTTATGATTGTCCCAGCAGAACAGATAAACCACAGAACCACAACGCAGAATATGCTGGTCTTGACAGATCTCTCTTATGTTCTTGTACAGCTCCTCAGGATCCTCCCCAAAGAAGTCGAAACTTCTGCCTCACCTCCCATCAGCTCAGGTGCTTGACCCAGCTGACATCCACCTTACTGAAGCTGGAGCAAACAGTGGAGGACTTGGCAACTCATCTGGGTTTCCTTAACTGTGCTGGAGAATCAGTCAGCAGTTTTAAAGGTACACTTTAACCAATATAAATCTTTTTATATAGTTTCTGTTATGCAAAACTGCTATAATTATTAAGAAATATTTCTTTACCTCCATATAAGTGCAGTCATCGGTCACTTTATTAGGTACACCTGTTCAACTGCTCGTTAATGCAAATTTCTAATCAGCCAATCATATGACAGCAACTCAATGCATTTGGGCATGTATACATAGTCAAGACAATCTACTGCAGTTCAAAGTGAGCGTCATAATGGGGAAGAAAGGTGATTTAAGGGACTTTAAACGTGGCATGGTTGTTGGTGCCAGACGGGCTGGTTTAAGTATTAAAGAAAAGCTAATATTGTATGGTAGGGTCAGAATTTCTCACCAACAACATGTAAGCATCGATGCATTCTGCCTTGTATCAATGGTTCAGGCTGGTGGTGGTGGTGGTGATGGTGTAATGGTGTGGAAGATATTGTCTTGGCACACTTTGGGCCCATTAGTAACAACTGGGCATTGTGTCAACACCACAGCCTACCTTAGTATTGTTGCTGACCATGTCCATCCCTTCAAGACCACAGTCTAGCTTTCTTCTGATGGCTACTTTCAGCAGGATAACGCACCATGTCATAAAGTGCAAATCATCTCTGATTTCTTGAACATGGCAATGAGTTCACTGGACTCAAATGGCCTCCACAGTCACTAGATTGCAATCCAGTAGAGCAACTTTGGGATGTGGTGGAACGGGAGATTTGCATCATGGATGTGCAGCCGAAAAATGCAGCAACTGTGTGACACTATCATCTCAATATAAACCATAGTTTCTAAGAAATATTTCCAGTACCTTGTTGAATCTCTGTCATGAAGGATTAAGGCAGTTCTAAAGGCAAAAGTGGGTCCACCCTGGTACTAGTAAAGGTGTACCTAATAAAGTGGCCAGTGAGAGTATGTTGGAATCATTTCTCAAAATTAAATCAACGGCATTCTTTATCACATGACTACATATATTAAAATAGAATTTGTTTGTTTATTTATTTATTATAATAATATTGTTTTTATAGTTGTTTTATTGTATTTTTAGCCAGATTCCTCAGAATCAAGTAATCCAAAACAAAGTCAACTGTCAACTTTTCATTTTTTGGATAAACTTTCCCTTCAAATACTTTCTAGTAATCAACAAAACATCCATAGTAAGCAAATGTCCCCCTGAAGCAACTGCAAAAACATATACAGATGCAAATAAGTGGTTTATGTTGCCCTCAGACTGAATGTGATATATGCCAGTCAACAAGATATATGGTTGTTGTGTGTGTGTGTGTTTTTAAGGGGATATCAGCATAGTGTAAATAAATGGTAGCCGATCAAGATTTCTGACAACAGTCTGTTCCAAATCTGACATGTGAAATGATTTGTCACCGTAGGAGCGGAAAAACCTCAAGCTATATTGTGCTCGACGGAGCCTTTAAATATGACATGCCTCCAATTCCAGCATATAATAGCGATGTCTCTACAGGCAGCTTATGAGACCAGACTAGTGGCCTGTAGCGTTACCTTGTATACATATGCTTTTTTTAATGAGAGTTTTCTTACCTTTCTTCACAGTTCTCGTTCTGTGTGTGTGCGTATACTCTTTGCATATGGAAACATGCACAAATCGAGGAGGCAGGAAATTTCTTTTCATTTATTTTTTATTTTTTCTGCTATGAAAGTGACTGGTGCGTATAGTAATTTCTGTAAAGGTTACATTAAAAAACAGGACAAGCAGAAAAGGGCTGGATTTACTGAGAAGTAAACAGCCTTTAAAGGGCAGTTATCCAAATCATTAATTCAGCCAATCAAACGACTTAATTACCAGAAATTCATCAGATGGGCTTAAAGGTCAAAAAGTGACATGCCGGCTGCTTCTCTCCTCCTTCGCTTGACTCTGCTCCCTCTCTCTCTCTCTCTCTTCTTCAACTAAATTGCCTCGCCCGGGGTCTCACTTCCGAAGCGTCTGATTAGAAAAATGCGGCCTTGATGCATGCACTTTTAATTTGCCCCACAACAAGCACACACACACACTTATCCTCCCTCTAACCCTTCCATGGATTAGCCCAGATATGGTCATAGCTATCAGGGGTTCAAATCATCTCCAAAGCCTCCGAATTTAACAAAGCTTACTGTTGCAATTACTGCATCCGCTTTCTTTCTTTCCTCCACTTTACTGGGCGAATCACATCGTTGTTTGTTGGAGTTTAATATGTTGACCTGGCCTGACCCTGACACCCCACACATTGACTTATTTTCCAAAGGCACCATGTAAAGCGTGAATGCATATGCTAATATGTTAACGGAACATATGAGATGGTATTGCGTGAAATGTTTTTAATGAGCTGGAAATTGGAGGATTTGGAGCGCATTTCCTTTCGCGAGGCCGTAGTGACAGTTTACTGTAGATGCACTATGTTTGATTTGGCTTTTTCCATGCAGGGGTCCTGAAGAAGGTCAGGGATGATATGGAGGTGACAGGAACTGAAGACAAAGCTGCTGGTGATGTTGTGTTGCAGAGCAATGAGGTGATACCTTATTTATTCACTGATGGGGAAAATACTGTAAAACAGATTTTTAGTGCACTTTTTTTACTTTTGAAATAACTGAAAACTTTACTCAATTGTAATCAAAATTTCTTTTCTTTTTATTCTGCTTACACTAGCCAAAATATTGTACAAAACAGACAGAATTAATTTGAATATAAAGAAAAATCAAAGATAAAAAAATAAAAATAAAAATGTGCTGGATACATATATATATATATATATATATATATATATATATATATATATATATATATATATATATATATATATATACACATATATATATACATATATATATATATATATATATATATATATATATATATATATATATATATATATATATATATATATATATATATATATATATATATTAGGGCTGTAACGATACACCAAACCCACGATTTGATTCATATCACGATTTTTGACCCACGATTCGGTTTGTATCACGATTTTTTTTTTTTTTTTTTGTGGGGTGGGGAAAAAAAAGATTTTTAAAACTTTTTTTATTAAATAACATTTAAAAAATCTTTATAAACTAAACATTAAAGAACAATATTACCTATGCAAATTATTAACAATATAAAAAGCCATATATAAAATAAATAAATAGCCAAAGCTATATCACTTTTGTTTTCTTTGTAACAAAATAATGTTGAAAAACCAAACAGAACTAAACTCCATTGTGTAGATGGTTCAAGCATGTTGAAAATTCTTTTTCAATCAAGTTCTCTTACATAGAAAAAGTAAATTAAATAGCTAGTAGGGATGCTCATTTTGTTAATTTTGCCAACCGACAAACGCTGCTCATTAATCGGTTATTACTGGTTAACTGGTCAGATTACTATTAATTTTATATTAAACAAATTGACGTGTCTATTTTGTGTCCGACAAATTAAATATTGCATTTTAAAATACTGATTTATTTTTATATGTTAGCATATTAATAGCGGAACAGAACAACAGAGCATCGCGCACCTTCAGTGTTTAGCACAGAAGAGCAGAATAATCTAAATAAAATGAATAAAATAAATAGGACTACCCTAAATTATTTTCACTTAAATAATTAATTTATATTATAAAAAGAAAATACTGACTGATTCTTTTTAATAACCGGCATAGGCTTTTTTCCAATCATAGCCTATGTTTTTTTCTTCCGTCAAATAAAAATCGCAGACTTCCTCAAATTGCCCGCTCCACGGAAAATATGCATTCATTTAATGCCTCGCTGTTATTATTATAATCACAAAACCTTTTACATTTTTAATAGAAATCATTATTTTAAAGAATATGTCCTGATATAGCCTATGGTTTCCTCTCTCTCCCTCGCGGTTCAAGTGCGTGCGCTGCCTGATGAAAAGACAACAACAACACGCGCGCATATGTTGACTTTTTGTAAACAGTTTTGTTGTTAAAATATGATATTGCATTAATGTGCATACATGCTTTATAAGCTGTAAAATAAAAAGTAAAGCCTATTTGTTGCGTTTATGACGTAGATCCAGGTCAACATAAGCGCTGCAGCATCAACACGTCTGTATCAAGCAATATTCTTCTTCCATTTTGCTTTTTTGGCAATTGTGTCTGTAGGCACGGGTTATACGTTATCGTCCCGCAAAATAAGTATGCCTTGCAGTTAAACAAGGGGCCGAATACAAAGGCGCACCTCACTGCCTTTATGTTGACAAGGAAAAAAGAAGAGGCGCGGTCCTCTCATGAAACGACTGAATCACCTGGGTATCGATTGTGCAAAAGTGTTGCTGTTTGTGTTGTTGTAATTGTAATATTTAATACTATTGTGATATTCATGATTTGTACATTCATACAGCTCTGGATAACTTAAAACAGCGATTAGACCTTCAGAGCGGCATTAATGCGTCCTGAAGTAAAGCGAAACGGCTATAAACTCCAGCAAGATAGAGGGATTATATGCAGAGCCATATACCTTTATCTCTCAATAAAATATAGCTATAGAAACTGTGTTCATCTTAACTGAAAGCTTCGTCGTGTTTCCTGACCTCACGCATCGCGCACCTGTCAGTCAGCACTCCCAAAGGTTCAAACAGAAAGCACACAGCACGGTTACAGAAAAGTTTGCGCTGTTACCTGACATCTGGTGAATGCCCATCCCTCTCTGCGCAGCCACATTAACAGTGTGAGCAAATCAACGTATATGCGCTGAAAATCCGGCCGCTTTGACAGCATTGGCAATGTTTCCGGCGTTGTCGGGGTTTCAAGCGGGGTTAAGTTGGTTTTGTTTTTGATATTCCTGACACATTCAGACGGTCCCTTACTAAGAGCTCCGTGCGAGCTCTCCCAGGCTAAATATTGCAAGGGCTTAAACGGAGCAGTGCTCGTATGTCGAACGAAGAAAAAGTGATAATCAGCTCAACTTTTGCAGGCACGCGTGACGTTATTGGAAAGGTAGTCACGTGGTGTGTCGCGATTCTTCCTTATCACACTGCGACACAGGATCGTAGATCTAAGTGTCGCGATTTCGATTTCATATCGTGTATCGTTACAGCCCTAATATATATATATATATATATATATATATATATATATATATATATATATATATATATATATATATATATATATATATATATATATATATATATATATATATTTATTTATATATATATATGTCTATATCTATATATCTATATATATATATATATATATATATATATATATATATATATATATATATATATATATATATATATATATATATATATATATGTATCCAGCCTGTTTTTTATGCAGAAGATGCCCTTTCAGGCGCAACCCATCTCTGGGAAACATCCACACACACATTCACACTCAACCTCATACACTATGGACAATTTAGCCTACCCAATTCACCTGTACTGCATGTCTTTGGACTGTGCACCCAGAGGAAACCCACGCGAATGCAGGGATAACATGCAAGCTCGAACCAGCGACCCAGCGACCTGGGTTATATATATATATATATATATATATATATATATATATATATATATATATATATATATATAAATTATATATATATATTTCTCATTATGGACTGTATTTTGCATTGCAGCATCAAGTCTTCTTTTTGAAACAGTCCATTTTAATTTAATACATTTGTATTTTATTTTATTTAGTTTTATTTTATTTAGTTTTTATTTTATTTTATTTTATTCATAAAGGTTCAAGATTATGTTTTGGTAAACTACTACAATATGTTCAATTTCATTTTAAGGCTAAACAAACAACAAAAACCTGAAAAAAAAATAAATAAATAAAATTCTCATTATGTACTGTATTTTGCATTGCAGCATCAGGTCTTTTTTCTGAAACATTCCATTCAGGGATCACGTCTCTCTAAAACCCTGCTTTTTGAGAGCCTACTCTGCACTCTGATTTATCAGATGGGCCAGTCTGTAATGATTGGACTACTGTTTACAGCACATGCTAAAATCAAGTGTCTAATACTAAATCTGAATTTCAGATCCCAAAGCTTCCTCAGCACTTTTAATCTATATATATATAATTTGAAAATTTACACAAACCTGGCAATAAAGCTGATTCTGATTTCTGATTTTAATTTTCTGATTCTGATATCAACATCAATAATTCTTTTGGTTTTAACATAAATATTTGGGCAAGCATCCTCAACTTCTAAGTGCATAGAAAGCTGATTTGCTTTTGGATCACTGCAAACAACATCCTCTTAACATTTTTATAACAGAAATTAAATCTTTCGGCATATACATCCCACTTCTGTTTATAGGGTCAAAGGAACCATTATACAATGAGATTATACAATGAAAGATTTTATTACATTAAATATTATTCATATTTACAAAAGTATGACTACATTTGTGTTAGTATAACTGATGATACATTTTTTTTCTCTTTTGTGAGCTAATCGCTCTGTTTATCTTGCCCTTCAACCTTTGAAATCCTGCAAACCTTTACATTCACAAACTACTATAGACTACATACACTGTAAACAAAATGCAGGGATCCATTCAGGCTGTCCCAACACAAATTGATTAATTTACACATTTAAATGGATTAAACATAAAACAATTAAAGTATCACATTAAAAAATTCTCAAGAATTGTTGTTTTGGCTCATTTTACATAAGTAGTTTGAACAAGCAGTAAGAGGTAATAGCTGAGAAAGCATATCGGTGCACACTAAACAAAGCCCTAAAACATCTTAGAGCTCCACACTCGAAAAAAAAAAATGCACTGAAAAAAGTGTTGCATGCAGAACTGTTGCAAACAATTTATTTGTGTTGAATTTAAACAAACAAATTAAGTTTAACAATGTTCAACTTAATTTGTTTGTTTAAATTCAACACACATAAATTGTTTACAACCACTTAACCTAAAAAAAAATTTAGTAAATCCAAGGAGTCATCTTTGAATTTTTTTTTCAGTGTGCATTTCGTTGCCTGAAACTACTAATTTAAAATGATTAAAAATGATTCTTAAGTTTTTATTGTGACAACCTAGTTGATTTATGTTCAATCCACTTAAATTTGTAAAAAACTATTAAGTTAACTTAATTTGTTGGAACAACATGTAATTGTGTGCAACCCAGGATTTTTACATGCCGAGACTGCATTGTTGTGTTGATATATTTTGGCAGGATTTTATCTTTTAAGTGTGCAGCATATGTTTTAATCCATGAGTTATCATGTTTTAATCCATTGTACTTACTTTAAGGTTGTGTGTCTTGAGTTTGGATGGAGGGCTGCGTTCAGAGACCTCATTCCTCAGATGGCGCACTGTGTGAAGGTGGTGCTGGATGACGTGTGTAATAAGAACCTACAGCAGGAGGAAGCAGCACATGCATCAGACTCTGCAAACATTTCCATCACTCCAGTTACCCACAGACGCGCTCCAGAGAAAGACTCTCCCAAGATGGTGGCCAAGGTAACTTCAAAGATTTATGTGTGGGTTTATCAGTTATTTATGACAATAAATGTCAAATTAATAATAATAATAATAAAAAAATTATAATAATAATAATAAGAAGACGAAAATTAGAATAAGAAAACTTACTACTGCTGCTGCTGCTGCTGCTGCTGCTACTGCTACTGCTACTACTACTACTAATAGTAATCATAAATATAAATAGAGTTAAATAGAATATACTAAAGTCATATATTATTAGTTGCTCACTGTATATTGAATATACAAATTAAATAGCCCATCAGGCTTTTAAAAAGCATCCTCATCAAATCATCATTAATGATTACTGAAGTAAATATTTATTCATTCATTCATTTATTCATTCATTCATTCATTTTCTTGTCGGCTTAGTCCCTCAATTAATCCGGGGTTGCCACAGCGGAATGAACCGCCAACTTATCCAGCAAGTTTTTATGCAGCGGATGCCCTTCCAGCCGCAACCCATTCCGGAAACATCCACACACACACTCAAACACACACTCATGCACTACGGACAATTCAGCCTACCCAATTCACCTGTACCGCATGTCTTTGGACTGTGGGGGAAACCGGAGCCCCCGGAGGAAACCCACGTGAACGCAGGGAGAACATGCAAACTCCACATAGAAACGCCAACTGAGCCGAGGCTCGAACCAGTGACCCAGCGACTTTCTTGCTGTGAGGCAACAGCCCTACCTACTGCGCCACTGCTTCGCCCCCTGAAGTAAATAGTCACCTACATCTTAGCTGACTTGAGGCTGAGTTAATTAAGAGTATTTATTTATTTATTTATTTTTTATTTGTTTCTAAATTGTCCCTTTAACCAAGCTCTTTTACACTTAAATGTATATGTTTTCTGTTTATAAATGCCTTCACTTCACATTATGGGATGTTGATGTCAGATACTCTACAGTTTTACTCTACAGGAAGTTTTACTCTACAGTTTTACAAAGTAACTTTTATTAGTTTGGTATTTTGAAAAATAAAATAAGTAAATAGTCTATGAATAAATAAGTAGAATAACAGAAAAGGTACCTGTACACTTTAGGTACACAAGTTTTTAAAAGTAATAAACTAAAAATAGCAGTAAAAAGTCACTTTGTTTATTTTATCAATATTTTTACCTCAATAGTTGTTGTAAAAGAGATTGAGGTCCCAGAATAGATTTAAAAAATGTAACTAAATGGAAAATATTCATTTAAAAATATATATATATATATATATATATATATATGTATTTAAAAAAAAAAATATATATATATATATATATGTATTGATGCATTATGTTTGCAATGCAAAGGGATTGGGAAGCATAATTATCCTTTATAAGTACGCTTCAACATAAATAACGTGATCTACTTTGTAATGCAGTTTATTTCTGTGATACGATGCTGAATTTTCAACAGTTCAACATCACATGGTACTGCAGAAACCATTGATATTCTCAATAAGTTTTGAAACTGAGCTATAGAGAAAGGTGTTTGTGATGCATTTGCGGATATTTCCTTCCAGTCTCTTTTGATATACTCCACTGGTTCACAGTGACATGACATGTCTGCTCGTCCTTAGCAGGCACCGTAGCTCCAGGAGTCTCTCTGGTCCTGTGGGTTTGCTCTACGGCCCAGAGTCTTGCCTCATTTTATCCCTCATCACGGAGATCCCCGTCTGAGATGAGCAGTACTCGCTGCAGCTCAGGCAGATTGATGAGCCGTCACAGCCCCAAAGGATGGCCTCTGTGCTTGGATAGGAAGCAGGTGTTTCGGTCTCTGCCTGCCCCCTGCACCAGCCCTTTTTTTAAACTTGTTTAAAACATAAATCTCCACAATAGACAAAAGTTTTGAAGATGTTTTTTTCTGAATGGAAAGTTTCAAAAACTTGGAAAGAACTTTAAAAAGTAACTAATAATTTCCAACTTGCTATTTACACTACATCCTTATATAGCATCAAATATTCCACTAAAAGCACATTAGGATTGAAATAAACAGTGTTTGTAAGAGTTTTGTGCTTTGTCTACTCTTTAAACACCATTAAAGGAGACCAATTAAGGAAAACTCACTTTTTTTTTTAATCGTTGAACTATTAAACACTGTTTTAAGGCAACAATGTGTAAATATAGCCAGCCTCTGATGATTATTAATATTTAATTCCCTTTTTTATAATCAACATTTATTTTCCTTCGGCTTAGTCATTTTTATTTATCAGGGAAGCACCTGGTGGAAACCCACGCCAACATGGGGAGAACATGCAATCTCCACATAGAAATGCCCACTGACACAGCTGGGACTTGAACCAGCAACATGCTGTGAGGTGACAGTGCTAACCACTGAGCCACTGCGTTGCCTTTTTTATAATCATATTTCATAAAAACAGTTTGCAGAAACACTTTGATTGACAATCTCCCTTTGTAAATGTCATCAGAGAGGGAAAGTCCTGCCCATTAATGGCGATCTAAGCCTCATTGGCATAAATAGCCCTGAGTAAGAAGCACTTTTTACATTATACCTGTCACAGATAATGTCAGCAACCAAGAGGCAATATACATGTTGAATTTTAGGATGCACAAATGAGCACTGTAGTTTCGATAAACTACCTTCATCTGAGTCACTTCTTTTAACAATTTCAATATAAATATTTTAGCCCTTTTATAAATCTGTCATTTTGCTGTTGCATAGGTGTTTGTAGCTCCTCCTAGGTTTGGGTCTATAGACTCCGCCCTGCCCCCATCGCAAACCTGCTTGCGAAAAATACATACTCAGGCCCTGTTTACACTAATATGTCTAAGTTTTAAAATGCATGTTTTAGAGCATGAATGATCCACATCCACACTGGCATAGAATCTAGCATTTCTACTGGGGGAAACCGGAGCACCTGAAGGAAACCCACGCGACCACAGGGAGAACATGCAAACTCCTCACAGAAACACCAACTGAGCCGAGGTTTGAACCAGCGACCCAGCAACCTTCTTGCTGTGAGGCGACAGCACTACCTACTGCGCCACTGTCTCTCCTCAATTCAATTCAGTTCAGTTTAATTCAATTCAATTCAATTCAATTCAATTCTTTTTTATTTCTAAAACACATTCTAGTATGTAGATTGTGTCAAAGCAGCTGAACTTAAATTAAGTTCTTAACTATATTGGCTCACATAACCACTAAGCTATTTGCACTGTCTCTCTTTGTTTTGCTTTAACCTCCACATGTAAACCTACTTTAAAACCTTTATCAACAAAAAAAGATGATTTTTAATGCAACATGCCACCTCTCATGAAGAACATCAGCATTTATGTCTGATTTCCATACCAATCCAATGATGCCACTGCGTGCTGCTGACACCCTTGGAACCACATCACTAACAAGTGTCAAAATTAGTTCACACTCAAGACCTGAACAACGCATTTACGTGTAGGTCAGTGCTTCAGAATGAGCAGCCCTCATCTCAAAGGTTAGCATGTGCATTTATTTGCATTCTCTCCTGCCCCGGGCGTCTCAAAACCCCTTCTTTTTGACACATGTCACCACGGCCCAAGAGCAGACAGCGTTATGCTAACCCAGACCTGACTTAGCCAGAACGTAGTCGGTCCAGATGCATTACCGATCAATATTTCAACCATTCATATTCATACATTCACGTTTTGCTGCGAACACTCTGAGTCGCCAGACATCCTGTCTGCATAATATTTCTGCGAACCATTTATCAAACCTGAAACCGCCGTCCAGCTATTGACCATCTCATGTTGACGATCGTCCTTAACCCTGTGTGAGGAGAAGGATTTAGCTCTGCAAGAAGATGGCTGTGGAGTTGAGCTCTTAAATGTTTTAAAGCTTTGCTGAGAAATAACCTTGCTGTGACTGTCCTATTGGAATCCATATCTTTGATCTGCTCTAGTTAAGGGTTCTCCGAACCGGAGCAGCAGGCTTTAGAAAGCCATAAATCTCACAGACACCTCTCGGGTCCTCATCACCTTGGATTGGGGTGAATCTTTGCATTCTCGCCCACATCTCTCTCACACTTCCTGCTAAGCTTATAACAACAACACCCAGACTGTTATTGACTCGCTGTCCACTCGGCAGATTGCTTCAAGACCTGTTCAGCCTTCCGGTTTTACAGGGTCTCACGATGCTTTAGGGGTGTCAAAAGCAGCGCAGGTAAAAACGGTTACAGCTGTTTGTATTAGTATCAAAGGAGCACATCTATTATGTTTTTAATAGTTCACCCAAAAAAAAAAAAAAAAAAAAAAAAAAAAAAAAAAAATATATATATATATATATATATATATATATATATATATATATATATATATATATAAATCAGTCACAATATCTTGATAATCATGATATGAAACATGTCATGAATTTGAATTTGATTTTATGCATGCTTATGACAACTGTCATTGAGTGTCATTTGCTCAGCTTTGTCATTTAAAATGCAAAGGTGACGTTGTTTGAGATATCTTTGTTATGACAACTTGACATAATCTAATACATCATTATCTATCTTTGTCTTTGTCATGACAACTTGACATTACTAAGACAACAAAACCTGTCAATGTATCCATGACAACTTTATATTACCAACTCCACATACAGTAACTCATACATTTGTTATAAAGAAGATTGTCATGAGGCCATTATAATTTTGTTAGGATTTTGTTTTATTTTTTGGCCTCAACTGCAGCGGTACAAAGTGAATTTGTTATTAAAATGTCATAAATTGCATGATGTGGTTATATAATTATTTGGCATAATATTGACACTTTTAAGGATATATTTTTGTGACAAATTATTTTTGTTCCATTGAAAATAGTGAGCAGAAACATAATTACACAATTATATTGTCTTCATGACAATCATGTTTATGACTAATTTATGACGAGTTATGTTGTCTTGGCAATATCAGGTTGTCTTGACAAAAACACTGACAAATTTAGTTGTCTTGGTAATGTCAAGTTGTCATGACATATACAAAGACAGTTTAGGATGTATTTCTTTATGTCAAGTTGTCTCAAACTTATATCTCGAACAATGTCCTCTTTTAAATGTCATTTAAAATGACACCTGAGCTAATGACATTTAATGACAGTTGTCATAAGCATGCATACAATCTCTTACAGGTCACCATTTTTCTCAGAAAACATTTGTAAAGGAGACGTTGAGATGAAATTTTCCGTGGATGCATCTACCAAAAAAATCCAAATATGGTAAGAAAACAATCAAATTAGTTTACAAATGAAGTTATGTGTAATAAATTGTAATGATGCAGGGAAAGACTATTGAATACATGACGAAAGGAAGGTGTAGAAAGGAAGTGAAAGCTTAGACAGCAGCTGAAATCTCTCACTAGTTCTTCAGCAACCCTCTGCCATTCTTCACTGCAAATTAATATTCGCTGATTCAGTCTAATGTCTGCATTAACAGGATGATAAAATGTAACCAGAATGGACATCTCAGCCAGACAATGATCCAAAACACAGACAAGAAAACTCTCAAATGTTTTCAGAAAAGAAAATCAAGCTGTAGAATGGCCCATTCTACAGCTTAAATCACCTGACTTGAGTCCAATAGAAGCATATATTCATTTGTATTTTCTATTGGACTCAAATCAGAATAACCTGCCTTGAATCCAATAGAAATTACAAATTTGATTGACAAGACCCACAGAACCATCAAGATTTTTACACTTTGTTGAAGTCTGAAAAGTGTACACCTGAGCAATGGATGAATTCATACTCAATGAAAGGTGTCTTTAAGCAGCCATCAAAAAAAAAAAAAAAAAACTTTTATGTAATGTATTAAATACATTTTAGTAGTTCCAGCCACAACCCATCTCTGGGAAACATCCACACACACTCATTCACACTCATACACTACGGACAATTTAGCCCACCCAATTTACCAGTACCACATGTCTTTGGATTGTGGGGGAAACCAGATCACTCAGAGGAAACCCATGCGAACGCAGGGCGAACATGCAAACTCCACACAGAGACGCCAACTGACCCAGCCGAGACTCAAACCAGCGACCTTCTTGCTGTGATGTGACAGCACTACCTACTACATCGCTTACACAGAACTAATTTTTCAGATTTTTTTTTTTCCTTATATTTTTATGTTTGTTTTGTTTGGGTTTTTACTAAAATCTGGTTCAATTTGATATCAACAACTCCTTGAGAAATATTATTTCCTGTAAAAAAACATGAGGTGTTCCATAATTATGTTCTCCGCTGTATATTCACCATCTGTCATGTCATGATTATAAAGCTGTAATGATAGCCTTTAGAGACTCCCTTCATGTAAAGTGATACAAATATACATATATATATATATATATATATATATATATATATATATATATATATATATATATTTTTTTTCATTTTCAAATTATAAGCTCAAATTACTAATGTCTAGCAAATTCCGAATATGTGTTCTGGACAACTTCTTGGATGACCTCTGACTTAATGCAATATGCTTATATAGCGGAAGTTCCAGGAAAAAACACGTCTCACAGGAACCACTTAACACACAAGCTTTACCACTTTCCACTATGATTTGTTTACTGCATTAGACGATGATGACCAAGAAAACTAGGTGGCTTGGGATTACTGTATAACATTACATCCAGTATATTACTCTACTCTTTCTATCCACATTCAAACAGGCCATTCACACAGAACACATCTTTACATCTAAAAACATGCTTAAGAATTGTTTAAAAAAATAGAGTAGTGTGAGGGTATCCAGACAGTCCCCATGAGCACTTGTAAACAGAAGCTTGCCACGCTTGCCCTGAGTCCTTTTGATTGGTCTGCTGCTTTGGAATTGACATTGATAAGTAATACCGTGCAAGTTGAAATTCGTGCTGTTTTTTCAGGATTTACAACTTTTCAGTTATTATTTAGCCTTGACCTCTATGGCCACAAGTGCTTTAAAACCTTAATCTCTTGAATTTAGGAGTGTCAAAACATCTCTGGTTAAAATCATAGCACTTTTGTGAGTGCTTGGTTATGTTGTAATGTGGCTACACCTACTGTAAGTGGCAAATGCAATTTTACAACTTCATAATGTTCAAATGCTAAAAATGTTAAAACCTTGATGGAATGTTAATGAAAAATGTAGTCTTCAGGAGTAAAAATCATAGTCACTGCACTATCCGGCTAATGTCTGTTTGGTCTTGCAGTGTTGGTTGTTAAATCTGCTACTGACTAGTGTGAATTCAATATTAATGAATATTGATGAGAAAAAAGCCAGCATTTTTATTCATTTAATTAATTTATATATTTATTTTTTATTTGGTTTGACTTGAAGTAATGTTAGTGAAGGACATGCGAAAAATGTAATTGTTTTTATTTTAATTGATTGTCTTTATTTTCAATATTGTTTTATTCAGGGTCAATTTGCCCACTGGCCTCTGTCCATCATGCTCTCCTAACCATCCCTTATGTCTTAATTGGCTTCATCACTCGGTCTCCTCCCTACCAATCAGCTGGTCCTTGTGGTGTGCAGTATGGGCAACACAATCTCATGGCATATGTAACTTTTTGATTTATTGTCTAATTGGAATGAATTTATATGATCTTATTTATATAATTTAGTATGATTGGCTTAGCCCCCAACAATGATTGGGTTTAGGGCAGGGTTGGGTGCCATGCCTCCTTTTTAAAATTGTACATCTTCTTATGACTGAACTAAGTATGAATTCGTACAAATTAGCCACTGAACTGACAAAGCATAAAAAAGTTAAGTTTCCTAAGCTGGTATTTGATGAGATTTCCCCAAATAGAGATTTCCCCCAAAATGTGTTAAGCGTTTTGAGTATATGAGCTCAAAATTGCTATATGAGCATCAGGTGTGGTTTGTAGAAGATTATGGGATGTGTAGTCCAGTTGAGCCGATGTGGTGTGTAGAGTGCCCTCTATTGTGTCCCGTGGGCACTTTAGCTGGACAACAGTCAATTGGTTAGTTAATTTCTGCTGTAATTGTATTTTTTTTACATCAGGTGTAATTTGCAGAGGATTATGGGAAGTGTAGTCCAGTTGAGTTGCAGATGTGATACATAGAGTGCCCTCTAGTGTGTCTTGTGGGCACTTTAGCCGGACAACACTGAATTGGTTAGTTAATTGCTGGTGTTATTGTATTTTTTTGCATTAAATATAATTTGCAGAGGATTATGGGATGTGTAGTCCAGTTGAGTAGCAGATGTGATGCATAGAGTGCCCTCTAGTGTGTCTTGTGGGCACTTCAGCCGGACAACACTGAATTGGTTAGTTAATTGCTGGTGTTATTGTATTTTTTCGCATTAGATATAATTTGCAGAGGATTATGGGATGTGTAGTCCAGTTGAGTAGCAGATGTGATGCATAGAGTGCCCTCTAGTGTGTCTCGTGGGCACTTTAGCCGGACAACACTGAATTGGTTAGTTAATTGCTGGTGTTATTGTATTTTGTCGCATTAGATATAATTTGCAGAGGATTATGGGATGTGTAGTCCAGTTGAGTAGCAGATGTGATGCATAGAGTGCCCTCTAGTGTGTCTCGTGGGCACTTTAGCCGGACAACAGTGAATTAGTTAGTTAATTTCTGCTGTTATTGTATTTTTTCACATCAGGTGTGATTTGCAGAGGATTATGGGAAGTGTAGTCCAGTTGACTTGCAGATGTGATGCATATTGTCCTCTAGTGTGTCTTGTGGGCACTTTAGCTGGACAACAATTGATTAGTTAATTTCTGGTATTTGTTATTTGCTAACAAACTAACTAAACAAGCAAACAAATACTTTAAAAAATAAATAATAATTTAATTTAATTCAATTTAATAAAATTTACAGGTTAATGTAAATTAAACACATTAAATTACATTTACACATTAAATTACATTTAATAAAACAAAGTGAAGATACATCAGTAATACCACTTGTATTGTCAGCATACAATGAAACAACAGACCATGTAAAGCAGACACAAGTTTAGTGTAGAAGCATGAAGTCACCTCTCTCTTGCCTGTCTATGTCTGATTGATAGACCCACTATTTGGAAAGTTTCCATCTAACATGTGCTGTTTTTTTTCCCCTCCATGTTCGCGGAGGCCTTGGGACAGGCTGACTCCCAGTGGAAGGTGAAAAGGCAGATATATACAGCGCGTACATATATTTTACTGCTCCGAAATAGCCCGGCATCGTAACTCATTTCTATAGGTATATAAATTCGACAGTGAACCCAGCACATGCGTCTGGCTCTTCGGCAAGACTCGATCCACTGCTAATCTGCATTTAACACATGTGGCTAGAAGAAGGAGGGATGGAGAAAAGGCAGGAATGGAAGTGTTGGATGAGAATAGATCCACAATGATGTCTTCATTTGTCAAGGGTGGGAAGAAATATGGGTGGAGGAAGTTTGGTGTATGTTCCTCTTTTTTGGCAATAACCCTTAGGGGTCTTCCTTTTAAGCCGCGTGCCTCCTGAGGCAATGTAAGGCAGATGTAACCGGCGCACACACTTTCATAATCATTTTCAAGAGAAAATACCAGCGCTGATTCCCTGTTTCCTCCAGGACAAATGTGGAAAAATGAGATAAGTGTTGCTTTCTCTCTCCAGGCACCACAGGAGGGGAACTGCAGGTATTTGAATCAGAAAATGGCCCTGAATGTCTCTCACACTCATATCGGCATGGATGATTTGGTTATTCTACCACAATAAATACTAGCTGCTTCGCATATGGTAGGACCGTGTGAGCTGCTGAAATGCAATTTCGCTCTTCAAAAATGGAAGTTGGAGTGTGATAAAGAGTTTCTTAGTGTGTTGTGCTGAATGCTTTTGGTCGGTTTAAGAGGGACAGGAGGGAAGTTGTTACACAATTTGAACCGTAATAATTTCACCAAGTGGTCATGATAGTAAGAAAGCTGAATATACAGTGTGGCTGCACCAAATTCTTTGCTGTTTAAAATTGAGTCATCCAGTTGTTGAGTTGGAGTCTGTCAGGTTGTTCATGTGCTCCAGTGTGTTAAGTTGTAACGTGTGATTTTATTTTATGCCAATATTATTTCTTTATGGATAAAAAATAAAATAAAGTAAATGAATATGTATGCATACTAACGAGGTTATTAAAAATAACCAATTATGCTTATCCATGCATAGCTCTATTTGACAAAACTATAAAATTATAGTAATAATAATAATAATAACAATAATAATAATGGTTAGTTTATTTTTATAGCACATTTTTACAACACATGCTGCCCAAAGTGCTGAACACAATCAATACTAATTAAAATAAGTCCTATATCACATACATAACAATTAAAAAATAAGACAGACCCCTTAACATTAAAAAGGTTCAAATGCTAAAGAGCAAAGGTGCTGTTCAGAAGCTTTTTTAAAAACAGATAGAGTTGAAGCGTGTCTAATGTGGCATGGAAGTTTAACAGCAAAAGCTTGACCTCCACCACTTTACTGACACCAGGACCTTGGTACAGAAAGAATAAACTGATCAGAAGACCTTAGTGACATACTAGGATTATATACATGTAGGGGATCTGATAAGTAATGTGGTGCCAGACCATTTAAGGATTTAAAAACAAAAATTAATCAAATTTAAAACTGTAATTAAAATCAATTCATGACCTAACAGGCAGCCAGCCCAGAGAAAAAAGAACTAGGAATAAGTTCTCATACCTGAAGAGTCCCTGTCAGAAGTCTCGCAGCCGCAATTTGGGCTATTTGCAATCTATTCAGCGCATTTTGACCTATACCCACACACCAAGAGTCAAGTCTTCTCTAAATAAAAGCATGGATCTCCTTCTGAAGGTCATTAAAAGAGAGAAATGACTTCACTTTTGCCACAAGTCGTAAATGGAAAAAAATGGATTTAACAGCTGAATTTACTTGTTTGTTAAATTTCATTATCGAACTAAACCCTAGGTTTCTAACAACAGGTTTCTGATAAGCTGATAGCTCACCAAAACCTAATAATTCCAAAGGGGCAGGATCCCCAAAAAAGACCGGCTCAGTTTTTCCTTATTGAAATTTTACAAATTTTGTCATCTTAGAATTATAAGGTTCTATCTGAAATTTTTGTCAAAATTGAGTTATTGACATATTCTTATTAAATGACAACTTATTTACATTATGGGATGTTTTTTATAAGTTGTTTAAATTTTAAGACTTTTTATTTAAAAAACAAATGTTACACAGATACTGTTTGCTTTGAAATGCAAAAACTTTGAAGCTCAATATCTCAAAATCATTTCGAACGCAGATAGAACCTTAGAATACCAAGGTGACGATTTGACAACAGACATCTCATAAGACATTTTATATGGGAGTCAAGGCCATGTCTTTGGACTGTGGTGAAGAAAATGCAGACAGAAACGTCAACTAGCCCAGCCGGGACTCGAAACAGCGGCCTTCTTGCTATGAAGTGACAGCACTAACCACTGAGCCACCATAAAAATAATTTCTTCATTATGTATTAACTCTTCTGAAGTTACAACACAGATATTTCGTTGTCAAAAGTTAAAGTCTGAAAAGATTGCTGCTTTTTAAGATTTTAAAAATGCAAAAAGTTTCAAAAAGACAACAACTGTCATTAGTATAATAGAATTGAATGATGTAATAAAACATGCGATTTTACTCAAATGCATTCTTATCAATCATACATTTTCAAGTGTTTTATTTTCTTTTTTATCACTTTTTTCTTCTTTGTCGTTTTAATGTACTGTATGAGACAATAGCAGATGTAGTGCACAATATCTTGGTCATGTTTGCATATTTCTCTATTATTTACCATAGTTTTAACCTTAAATATATATAACCCTGTTTAGGTGATTATAGGAATGAAAAGTGTCATGTTAGGGTAAAATAGGCATTATTTCTTTAGAATAAGGATTTTAAATGACAGAATTTGCGGAATTGCATAGCAATTATAATGAAAACATTCACATTTATATAATTATATCTGATTTATTTAAATGGTAGATTATTTTTTATCTACATATATATATTATCTATAATCTCATAATCATATTGTATTACTTCTTACTTGTTTTTAATGTGTTGTCTATTCTCTTTATTGTCTGCATTGTTTTGAATTTTGTTATTTTTATGTATGTCCAGACTATGTATGTAATAGATTTTCATTGAAAACTCCTGTTCAAATCAAATTCTTTGTGTGGATTATCACACAGCAATAAATCTCATTCTGACACTGATTCAGAAAATTAGTACGAAACATTAATTAAGTTTTATCCAACAAATACCATGCATGCAGGAAGCCTCAACCTCACCCATTGCCTGTATTTCCAGTTCTGTGCAGATGTTGTGGAGCAGTTGGATGCGTTTCTCCCACTGGCTGTGGCATTCAGTGAGGATGTCCTGCTGGCCGTGTGCTCCAGCTATGTAGAGGTGTGCGGCCGTGTGACCTCCTCTCTTCTGACCAGACTAGAGGAGAGGGCATGGGAAGTGCCAACCTCAGCTCCCCTCAAGAACCTGCCCGTTCTAATGGCCACCAGTGTCTTCATCCACCAGACACTCAGCTACTATGAAAGCCAACTCAGAGATGTCTCACGCATGTGAGTAAAAGAACCAAAATAAATGTATGTTTATACATTTTTTAAGTTATACTTTGATCCAGGTTAAGTTTTGAATGAATATTATTTATTTATTTTTTATATATCCCAAATGATGTTTAACAGAGCAAGGAAATTTTTATCGTATGTCTGATATATATATATATATATATATATATATATATATATATATATATATATATATATATATATATATATATATATATATATATATATATATATATATATATATATATATATATATATATATATGTATGGGGAAAGTCTTATTTGTTTTATTTAGGCTAGAAAAAAAACAGTTTTACTTAAAAAAAAAAAAAAAAAACATTTTCAGGGTCAAAATTATTAGCCCTTTTAAGCTCTCTCTCTCTCTCTCTCTCTCTCTCTCTGTCTATATATATATATATATATATATATATATATATATATATATATATATATATATATATATATATATATATATATATAGAGAGAGAGAGAGAGAGCGAGAGAGAGAGAGAGAGAGAGAGAGAGATAGAGAGAGAGAGAGAGAGAGAGAGAGAGACTCATATATATATATATATTGATTATCCTAACCTGCCTAGTTAACCTAATTAACATAGTTAAGCTCCTAAATGTCACTTTAAGCTTTAAATGGAGAGAACATTTCTAAACTTATTAGTTTTCATAACTCATCTCTAATAACTGATTTATTTTATCTTTGCCATGAAGACAGTACATAATATTTTACTTGATATTTTTCAAGACACTTCTATACATTTTAAAGTGACATTTAAAGGCTTAACTAGGTTAATAAGGTTAACTAGGCAGATTAGGGTAATTAGGCAAGTTATTGTATAACAATGGCTTGTTCTGTAGACTGTTGAAAAAAAAATAATTAGCTTAAAGGGGCTAATAATTTTGACCTTAAAATTGTGTTATTATTATTTTTTTTTATTTTAGCCTAAATAAAACAAGTCTTTCTCCAGAAGAAAAAAGGCTCCTTTATATTAAGTGGCCTTAACTAATATGTACTTACACATGAATTAATAGTTTGTTCCAATGTACTTGTTGTGTAAATACATTTATTTACTGTGTACTTATGCTTGATTAAATACATGTATGTAATTACATCTGAAAATAACTTTTGTAATTACATTTGTAAATACACTGTTGACCATCCCTTACACCTTAACCCACCCTTAAACCTACCCATGCCAAAAAACCTGTCCATAACCAAACATCTATTCCAACTCAAAAGCACCACAAGTGTATTCAAATACATTATAAACACAGTAAGTACATTGTATTTATTTTTTCATGTAAGTACATAGTAGTTAAGGACACTTAATATAAAGTGGGACCGAAAAAAAATATTATCAGACACACTGTGAAATTGGCTTGCTCTGTTAAACATAATTTGGGAAAAATTTTAAAAAATAAAAAGTAAATAAAAAATAAGTAAATCAAAGGGTGGCTAATAATTCTGACTTCAACTTTATATATATATTGCTTATTTTTATTATTTTGTACGCACAGAGTTTATGGAGGTTTGTACTCTGATACAAGTAGAATTTGGAATTTTAGTCTTAGATTAAAATATCTTATTTATTTGTTAAATGTATAAACACTAAATTAATACCCTAATGTGAGGGCTAATCATATGTTTACCAATAATACAAAAGTTAAAGAAAAAAAGAAAAAAGAAAAAAGAAAGGAAAAAAGAAAGAAAGAATAATGTAATTAATTAAATAAATCATTAATAAATATTATATTTACTTTTTGCATTTTTACATTTACTTTGTTTATTAATTTATTTAACAGTTTTGCCAAAAAGGTACAATAGGGTATATGCAGAAGCATGCAGAAGGACTTTTAATTTGACAGTAAGCTGGGTCAAACGCTTCCAATAAACTGTATGCTGTAGCAAAATCGTGTTTAAGGTCTGTTTTCTTTCAAAAACTTCACAGCCTAATTGATGTACCCTATAAAGTGGGTGTCAGAATGTACAAGAATCACTCATTAAATTACATTTTTCTGTGCCATGTCTTTAAAGTATTTAAATTTATTTTACTCCAGTATTTCCAATGCCGTTTCTGCACTTACCTGCTAATCTGGACAGGCGTGTGCGAGCAAACGGCTTTTCATCTCGGTTTACGCTTCAACAAGTAAATGAATGCTGAAGTCTATTTAACTGATTGTATTTTAATTACATTACAAAATCGAGGCAGTAAAAGCAACTTTATAAAATTCAAAAAGTCACATTAACTGTTCACCAGAAGTTTATCGGTATGGGAAGAAACACTAGCTCTGCATATCCCCTATCATACCTAATTTGATTTGAACAGAAACGTTCACATATTTTTTTTTCTGAATTATTTTTTAAGTTGAAAACTAACACTTAATTTAATGAAATAAAAAATAGAAATAAATGACAAAGTAAAACAACATTCTGCCTTAAATTATTAAGTGAAATCAAATTAACTTTACAAGTCATTTAACTTTCATTAATTTAACTGAAGAAAGTTTATACTTTTGTATAACTTAAGTTTGAACATAATATATTTATTAAAATAAGAAACATGAAATTGTGTCTTATCATGACTTTTTGATCTTTATTTTAAGTGTATGTTTCAGCTTAAAATCCTTCATCAAGTTGTTATTTGCATTAAATACCATTGTCATTTAAACGAGGTGTGTCATAAATGTGAAAATAGTCAGGAAATTAAACAAACAATACTTATATGGCCCCGAGTAGGATTTTGATTCAGATATAACACTAGATATTTAGAAAAAAAGGCTACAAAATAAAAAATGTAACTAATTTTTACCATGCTTCCGTAGTGAATGTAATGTGAAGAGTGTAAAGCCTGATCCCTTTTTTTTTTTTTTTTGATAATTTCATAAATATCTTCATGCATGATAAAACAGGAATATAAAATGTTATGCATAAAAAGAAAATCTCAGTTTCGCATTTGACCTGTGCATGTGTACATAAACTGAAATGTATTTGGAGAAGCTGAGCATTGCTAAAGTTCCCCGATTTATAGTACACTTTATCAAGCCCAGGTTTTTCCAGGCCAGGCAGCCTGTCATCCGGATGCCAGATTTACTAAAATGCTGTAATTGGATTGTAAAGAACCCGGAGTGAGACGCACACGAGCTGGTGAGCTTTGACAGAACTCTTCACCTGCGTGTTTGTAAGGTTATTTAGCCAAGAATGAGAGACAGAAAGGGTCTGTATGTGTGGCTTTGCACTTGAAAAGAGCGAGTGAGAAACATTCGGGGAGGAAGAAGGAGGTGTTGCATGATTGACAGGTAATAATCGGAGCCATTTGCTGATATTAATCACTTAGTGGCTCTTTGACCTGTAAAGTACACCGCTTTGCCGTAAACCTGGCTTTGTGTCTTTGATGTGTCCAACCGCAGGCCTCTCACCCTGCTGCCCGTTCAGAGAAGTCAGGATGTGATGGCAGCTCTGCACGATCACCTCACCAGCTACTGCACCAATGTGTGTGCCACAAGCATACTGCAGGATGCCGAAAGCCACTACTGGAGTGACCCCAACCCTTTTTACGAGGTACAGATGGTTGCTGCTTTACTGGCTGTATTTTAGAAATAGTTCATGTAACGAGCAGAGGTGGGTAGTAATGCAGTATGTTTACTTGGTTAAACTTACTCAAGCCATTGTTATTATTATTTATTTATTTATTATTATTATTATTATTATTATTATTATTATTATTATTATTATTATTATTATTATTATTTAAATTGACGTTTTAAGTCATTTTAATTGGCTTTACTTACACAGCTATTAAATATAAGCCCAAAGCCCAAAATTATTCTTAACCCATTAAAATTTTGACTTAAAGTTACTTTTATTCAAGACTTTGATTCTTTTAAAAGTGTTTTTTTTTTTTTTTTTTTTTGGAGAGGAAATGACACAGGCTTCTCTGAAAAAATAATAAGACTATGTACAAGAGGCACTATTGTGGGGAAAAAAGATCTATATTTTTCAGTTTTAATTTACTTTTCAACAAAAAGTCCTTGTTGTCAAAACATTATATTACTTTTTTATGTTACAGAGTAATATAAAAATAAAATGCTGCATGCAACATTGTCATTTAACATCTGCGTCATAAGCGTGCTGTATATGCGAAGCAAACTCATGTTCATCCTGTAAAACTTTAAGTTATTAAAGTAACTTTATTATTTTTCAGCCGTTATAAGAACTAAGTGAAACTTAATTGTTAAACCAGTTCGGAAAGATAAAAATAGTTCTCGACAACAATACAGCTGACCCGCAAAAAAAAAAAATAATAATAATTTAATAAATAATTCATAAATAAAAAGTTGAAATTGAAAATACCTAAATGAAATATTTATAATACAAAAAAAAAAAAAAAGCTAGGTTAATTATTGCATTTTAATTATACATTTAATGTAGGCTATAGAAAGTAAAAGTAGCCACAACCGAAACCTACAATGCGTCTTGAAAACTCATATTCATAACGCAGTATTCATAAAACTAATTAAAAGATTATTATTTTTTTTCTGAGCTAGGCTAAATCACATTCAATCATTTAATTTCTGCTACATTTCAATAGTTACTAAAGTAACAAAATGAACGAATATACTTCAACCGGCCTGAAGATTATGCAAACGATCATGTGCGTGCAAGTAATAGTCTGTTATACAACAAGTAGTCTGATTTAAAAAAATAACTCTAATTTTTAAGTTTCCAGCAGTGATAACAAGAATGAATATTATTTTGGTTCAGAAAAGAAATAGTTCAACAAGCGACAAAAGTCTATATAGCCAAACAGAAAATAAATAATAAATAAAATATTTATTAATAAATTATTTAAATAAATTAAAAAAATATATATATATGTTAAAATAATAAATAAAATATGCGCAGACACAGTAAAATAACAAATGACAGCATGATATTTTAACATGCAGACATAATGTATGAGAAAATGTATTGCATAATTAAAAGTCATACAAAAAAAAAAAAGCAACGCAACTATGAATAAAAATCCCGTCTTGCAATTTAACCATTTTATGTTTACCCTTTTTTCGACAGAAATAAGGGATAGAATCTTACTTCATCCGACTTTATACAGAACACATGTCATCCCTGCTCTCATCCTCTAGTTAGTCTTTGGTCAAGCTCATGGATCGCTGGTTTACATTTAGAAATACAAGCGCATCCACGTGAGAGGGATGCAGGTTGCTCTTTGTCTTGTTACAGTGTTGCCAGGCAAAGTAAATTTCTTTCATATCGTGTGCTGGTGGCAGTGATAGCATGAAATGATTTTGCTAGCTTGGATTGTAGAGGAAACTGATGTTCATTACATTACTTTGTGTTTCCTATAGGATTGTTCCAGCTGTGGCGGCAGGCTTTTTTTATACAGATCTAACACCTTTGGCGCTATTTCAATCTCTTTGCTTGCGCGCAAAATTATTTAGATAAAGTCATAATATGCAGAGCAATAGACCTTTATCTATAAAGTATACTTATGAAAACTTTTAATCTAACTGAAAGCTGGCCTCACGCATCACGCACCTGTCAGTCAGTCAGTTAGTCAGTCAGTCAGTCTGCACGTAACCTTTAAGGGTTAAACAAATGAAGCACACACAGTAAAGTTTGCACTGTTATAATTCACATACCTTTTAATACGTTTTGGTGCGATTATAACCAGCTATTAAAAAACACGACTGAATGTTTTGAATGGGAAGGTGTAACGTTTTTTGGTGTGGCGCCCCGCCACAGAAGAATTAATGTAGCGGAAACTATGTACTACCGTTCGAGAGGATTCCCTGTGGTGTTAATGTTGATAATGTACATAACCTTGAATTTAATACTCAGTTGTAGTTGGAAGCTTTAACCTTGGATTGTGATGTTTGTTGGATACATTTGTCCTTTTGATGTCATTTATGGTAAATGCACGCTCGAGAAGTCGATTGCTTCTGAGAGCGCTGACTAGTGGTTGAAGTAGTTGATCCCTCGACTAGTCGACTAGTCTATGCAAGCCCTAATGGCAACCCCTGATAAAGCAGGCAATAAGCCAAAGGAAAGTGAGTGAGTGAAGGAAATACACTCAAAAATGACTTTTGCTGCTTATTCAAACTTATTTAAAATGAGTTAAAACATCACAATTCTTAATGTTGTTTTGGAACAACTTATTTGTTTTTTGTTTAATCCACCCAAATTTGTAAACATGATTAGGTTAACTTAAGCAATTTGTGTTTAATCAGTTTGTATTCCATCATTTTACAGTGTATTTATGATGATTATTTTACTATTAC
Source organism: Danio rerio (assembly GCF_052040795.2). Classification (NCBI taxonomy): domain Eukaryota; kingdom Metazoa; phylum Chordata; class Actinopteri; order Cypriniformes; family Danionidae; genus Danio; species Danio rerio. The sequence goes on along the minus strand of NC_141025.1, from coordinate 55,361,784 downwards.
TTAAATATATATTTTTAGAAGTGTTTTTACTTGTTTTTTAGCATGATTTTTAGCTGCTCTACCCACCTCTGGTTACAAGTCTGTGTGTTTAAGGGCATTTCTTTTGGTTATTTGAACACAAAACATCCCGTATGTTTAGTGCACTCAAGGACAAAGCTGTGATTAAGTCACATGGCATATTCACATTCAAAACATTAGTACATCTGTACTGAAATGCAGTGACATTGAGTATTAAATGATAAATTGTGCTATTGTACTCTTAAGTAGGCTTCTTCTTCAAGTGGATTCGCATGACGCTGTTGAGCGTTGTCCTTGACTATTTAGTTGACTTCTCTTTGACTGTTCTGAAAGGCATCAGGTGTGTACAGTACATCCACACTCAATCCTTAAACACTGCCAGGCTGTAGAGAATGCTGTATATGAATGCATTCTAAACACATTACTCATTTGAATGCTGGAGGATGTTGTGTGTATTTGTAAGCAAGGGTTGACTGAGGTTGTTATCCATCTATCCATTCATTCATCCATCCATCCATCCATCCATCCATCCATCCATCCATCCATCCATCCATTTTAACTGGATCTTCTTAATGAACTGGTCGAACCAGTTCATTAATTTGAAAGGAGTTGTCATAAAACGGTTTGCATCCTCACTACTGACATACCGGATACCCCCTCTTACTTTAAATAAACCAGTATCCTGAGTTATTCAGTTACTACAACAGTACACTGACTCATCTGCTGTGAAAAAAAGAGATCTGACGATGATGATAATAAGTGCGAGCCATCTGAATGTTCCCTCGCAGCACACTCTCTCATTGAGTGTGTGATTCAACCTGATTAAGATAATGTTTATTCCACAATATCATTTAGTAAAAGCCAATTAAGCAATAGCGTGTTTCACACATACAGACCTTTACGTAAAATTACTGGCAATTTTGCGGAAAGGTCTGTATGTGTGAAAATACCGGTGAATTCATTTTTCACATCTTGAACACGCTGACATGAGACATCTACTTTAAGAACAAAAAAATTAAGATGCATTTTCATCAGCGCGGTTTATGAAAATATGAAAGAATAATATGAATATTTTTCCAGACACATTTAGCTGCAAGATGTTAGTCAGATAATGTTTCTATGTTCCTTCTTAATGCCAACTGTGTCAAAAATTATCGATAAACTTTTTATGATAACCCACTGTTTGTTTGCCTTTAAAGGGGAAATTAAGCACTCAGTCAAGTTTACATTATTTTGTACATTGGATTACACTTTAATGAAAAAATATTAAACAAACTTGATTAATGTAAGCATTTAGTAGAAAACGGCTTGTTTTACTATAGATTTCAGACATAGGGCGCAGCCATCTTGCAATGTCAAAAGTGCACCCATAAAGCTATTTTTCCCTTGTTTTTACACATGAAAAAATTGTGGCTAAGAAATAGTTATTTGTTGTGGTCAGAGATAAATTTGTTAAATCTTTAATATTGAGCCCTGAAAAGTTGTGAAATAAAAACTGATTGCATTGTGGCACAGCCCATTTACTCATGCACACTGAGCAAGCTAATACACAACGCACACAAGAAGTTAAATAAATGAATGAGAAGGCATGTGGACATAACACAATATCTAAATCAAGTCATATAGCATGTCAATGTCAAATTTAAGAAAAAATATTTTCCCAACAAGAAAATTGTAGCTAGTGAAAATGCCGAGTGGCTAAGAATGTTGAAAATCTACTAGCCACAGTGGCTGATGATAAAAAAGTTAATGTCAAGCCCTGATAATTATAAAAAAATAAAAATAATAATAATAATTATAATTATTATTATTTTCTTTTTTAAGCTAAATAATATTTTAAATTTATCGCTCAATTTTTTTTTTCTCAAACTGGCCTATCTTCTAGTCTTTTCAATGGCCAGTGCAATGCCCTGTGGCAGCATTAGTCTCAACCGTCTGTATGTTGCTTGAGTCTTCACCCTCCCTCCATATGATACCGGCGCACATAAGCGCTCTCACAGATGCGTATACACACATATCCGCCGGCTGCGGGTTGTGCGGCAGACTGGCCTGCTGTGTGCAGGTGTTCGGCTGGCTCTGTTGACCTGTATCCCCTTCCTCTCTCTTTCTGTCTTCCATTCACCCCTCCATTTCACTTCCTCCCAAGCAAACGCCAAAGGGCCTGAGCGCTTCCAGAGGCCCCGTCGCATACACTAAATCCCTGGGTCCGGACATGTGCTCGTGCCCCTGTGTGTCTCTTACTATGGCTGACTTAACGGAGGCTCACTGGTGGACCACGTCCCAGCTCTCATTAGGAGATGTAGTACATGCTTGTTAATAATCTCTCTTTGGTCACACTTTGAACTCCTAATGCTGCTTCCTCTTTGCCTGAAAGTAATTAGCCTCTTAGGAAACACAGGCTCTTCTCGTCCCTTTTTTATCATTTTCGCCTTTTTCGAATTGTGTTGGCCTTTCTTTCCTCTCTGTTAGTCTCAGTCATACATTTATAAGCATCTCTGCAATAGTTTGGTAGTTTCACTTCAATTAAATTCAATGCTTAATTTAAAATCTAAAACTTTATTATCCCCAAAGGTGTTCGAAAATTGTCTTTAGATAGAGGCTCACACACAACAATACGAATACAGTAAATTTAAATATTCAAGCAGAAAAACATTTAGAAATACACATTTCCTATAAACTGTCAAGATTCTTTGTTTACCTGTCACATGTTTCATGTGCTTTCTGTAATCTAATGTGATTCCTTTGTTCAGTTTTCCCGCCATTTCGTTCGTTTCAGTAGTTCCACAATGCCTTGTTTCTAGTCTAAATTTTTAACAATTCTTATATCAAAAATATTGTCTTGTTTTGAGAAATATTATGCCAAAGTTTAGTGATTTTTTCCCCCTCAAAACAAGCTAAATAATCTGCCAATGGAGTAAGCAAAATAATCTTGTTTTTCCTTTAGACATAAGATTATTCGTGTAACCCATTGGCAAATAGTTTAGCTTGTTTAAAAAGATTCAATAAGATTATATATATATATATATATATATATATATATATATATATATATATATATATATATATATATATATATATATATATATATATATATATATATATTTTTTTTTTTTTTTTTTTTTTTTATTTATAATACACTAGGGCTACACAATAAATGAAGACTTCAGATGCAAAACCTTCTAAATCCATCTGACCTCTTTTCTTGTAAATATGCATTCTCTATCAAGCTCCTCTGATTAGTTTCTGAAGTTTCATTTTTTATGTAATTGATGAGATTATTAGCTGGTAAATAAAATAAGTTTTTTTTTTTTTTTTAAATGTCACTTTAGACAATTTTCTTTTTTTTTTGCATCAAAATCAGCTTAATCCACAAATTTTTTATTTTTTATTTTTTTTTGCAAAAACCTCTAAATCCACCTTTTAGGAAAAGACATTGTAATTAGTTAGAAATCACTAAAGATGCGATTACAAATTATTTTACCAAACATAAAACACATTTCACAAACCACCTAAAATCAAAAATACATAAATCAAGTTAGTGGCAGTTCATTCCGCTTTAATAAACCAGGGAAAAGCAGATTGAAAATGGATGAATGAAATCTGTCAAGTAAGTGCATTAATCAATAACAGACAATATTACAATTTGTTGTCATTTATCCCATATTCGGGATTTAGATTTGATGTAAGTAGAGCAATGTAAATGTTGCAAACATTGTAAACTAAGCTTGGTAGATTCAAATAATGTAGTGTAAAACATTATGAAACATTATTATCTGTGCATTGTCCATTAATATAAAAACCTTATCAGATGTAGAGGTATTATGAAGTTATACAAATAATGTATAGTTTTAAATATTATATTTATCTTTTTAAAAATAGCTTAAATTAGCAAACTGAACACAAGGTAGGCCTACTGGGCAAAAAGAGGATGTCTCTCTGATAATTTTAGAAGCTGTCATTTATTCTCACCATACTTAAGGTCTTCATATCTTGTTTATCCTCATAGCATCCACGTGGGATAAAGGAATGGCATTTTTACTCTGTCTTTTGTGAAACACAGTTGCCGTTTAATGGATTGTGAATCAAACTCATTAGTAGCATTGCTGTGCAAAAAAAAAAGTTATGAATGCATGCTATACTCCCGACTGTAAAGTGTGTTTTCTTTTTCTTATCATGCAAAGAGGTTAGGGGATGTTTTCATTTGCCATTCACTGACAGTGGGATAGACTCATCCAGTTCATCAAACTCATAAATTGTTTGATAATAAAATGCTCTCCTCATAAAGCTGGTGTATCAGCACGCTACATTGAAAACATATGATTCGATTCGCACCTTCTGATTGGTTTTCGGGATATAGCTGCTTTTGCTGTCAAAGGCAAGTGGCGTTTAGCAGTCTTGGCCAACAAGCTGGTAATTCTAAATGAGCTGACCCTGGAATTCAGATGATTTGAAGCAAATTTATTTGTTGAAAGTGTACCACGTGCCTAAAGCATTTACTTAATGTCATTAGCTCATTTTTGGCCGAAGTGGCGTTTTAGCGGCTTTTGCATCTGAACTCTTCATATCATTTCAGCACTGATATCACAATGTGATCATTCACATAGTCACATGGCGAGCATATGCATTCTTGAGTTTGTATTATAATTCATCATTTGAACGTGTTTTTAATACCTGTGATCACATAATGATTTCATAAGCATTCAGGTTTAAGAAATTGTACCATTTGTGACCTTAACTACAATTACTGTTATTGAATTATTTTTATTTTCATCACTCAATTACTGAATCTGAATACTGTTAGACCCAGGAAATGATAAAACACTTTATTTAAATTGTATAGTTTTCTTGACTTTGTTCAAAGATTGTTATGCATAAAAATACTCACAACACATGCAAAAACAGAAATGTACTGCAGATAGCACAAATCACAATGATTTGTCAGGGGACCACAAAAAATGTATAGATCGTTTATAAAATTTTGTGGAGATGCAAATAGTAAACATTAATTGATGAATCCCTGATTAGACACATACATAAAAATACTCACAACACATGCAAATACAGAAATGTACTGCACATAGTACTGCAACAAAAAATGTGTCCACTAAAAAATAATAGATTGTTTATTAGATTTTATAGAGATGTACCCCCACTGCAGAATCATTACAATCGATCTAACATTATAAATGCTTTCCAAACAGAGATATTAAGTCATCTGGTGAATTTGTATGCATATTGCAAAATGTCAAAATATCATAATGTTAGATTTTTCCAATATCGTGCAGCCCTAATATATACTGTTCTTGCAATAAATTACATTTGAGTGGGAGTTTTATCTCATTCTGATGTCGGGACTTTTCTTTTGCTGATAATTTTATTTGGAGTAATTGGCATCAACAAGGATTAATCACTTGAAAAGTTTAAAAACCACTTTTTTAAAGTGAGGCAAAACAGCTATTACCACACACCATCACATAATTCAACAAATCTGAAATTTGTACTTTCTCATGTTTACGCTGTTTTCTTTCACCAAAAATGTTACCACTTCCTGGAGGATGATGTCATGGAACTGGCTTCTGTTAGTTACAGCGATATTGCAAAAGACTAACAGGATGGAGAGTAAAATCTAGAATGCATAAAAAAACAACAACTATAAAATCAGATTAGAACAATATTTTTAAATAATGTGTTTTCTTTGAACTGTTGTGATTAAAGGGGAAATACAGAAACATCTGGAGTATTTCTTAATAAATAGCCAAATTTTCTTGCTCTAATTTATACATGCAAAAAATCCAGCATCTGCAAGAGCACCAGAGTAATGAGATGATTTGAAATGGTTACCCAAATGGTATGGTAACACTTTATTTTAATGGTCGGTTTGAGTATTAGTAGACTGTCTGCTTAATATCTGTTGATACTGCTTCTTCAACAGACATTCAACTGACTATAAGAAACTTTGCAAGTACATGTCAATTTAAGCTAATCCCAACATACCAGTCTACTTATAATCTGATGAGAATTAGTTGGCATGTAGATGCAATGTAATTTAAATTCAACGAACCATCAAAATAAAAGTGTGACCAATCTGATAATGTGCTAATTTTAAAATGATAATAATACAAAAAAACACAGAAAATGATTTTAAAATTAGTTATATTTCATCCAATATACAAAGTCCCATGTGATGAGACATAAAGTGAAGTAAGAGGTATGACCCGGTCATTTTTTGTGTCTGCCTTCTTGACTGAACGTCTGGGTAATGTTCAGAGGAGAAGTGATTGAATATCCAGATTAAAACTTCAAAGTATCCATAGTTTTCTCTCTTTCTTTCTTTCTCTGTGCGGTAATGAGGGTTCCAGGTGCAGCATGCAGGTGGCAGGACCATGAAGGTCTACAGGAAGATTGTCTGGAAAGACCTTCTCTCCTGTTTGGTATTTATTCGCCATGATATCATCATCTTCACCAGTCTCTCTTTGTGTCTTTTTTGTTTCCTCCACCTTTTTTTACCAGGGTGAAAGGTGTTCTTTCTCCATCCAGATGTGGCAGTATTTTCTCAGAGGCCTGCGCAGTGACCTCTGGGGCTCTGTTGGCCCCGTGCAGGCCCGGCAGACCTTGGCCCAGGTGTTGTGCGAGACCCTGGAGCTCTTAGTTCAGAGGTACTCAAGAGCACGACCCTCCTACAAAAGACTCTCCCAGATCAGGTAACGGGATAGTTTGAAAACACATTTGACGCACATAACATAGTTGCTTTATGTCTGTCTGTGTTGTAATGTAGACACGTATGTGCATCAAATATGTTGAGAAAAATATAACAATCATTCTGAAGCTTCTTTAAGGCTTGAATGTTTGACATCATATTTGATCAAGTCATCACCCTAAAAATATGATATTTTTAGTCGTTTTACAGCATATAAATCTATAGTTAGACTAACTCTATATCTAGACCACCCACAAAGGTTTCATTTTCACTATCACAAGCAGGAGAGAAGGCTTGCACTGAATATGCTGTTGTGAAAAATATACAGTCAGAATTATTAGTCCTCCTTCTTTTTTAATATTTCCCAAATGATGTTTAACAAAGCAAGGACATTTTCACAGTATGTCTGATAATATTGTTCCTTCTAGAGAAAGTCTTATTTGCTTTATTTCAGCTAGAATAAAAGCAAATAAAAAATTTTTAAAAACTTTTTAAGGGCAAAAATTAAAGCCTCTTTAAGCTAACATTTGTTTTCGATAGTCTACAGAACCAACCAGCGTTATACAATAACTTGCCTAAATACCCTAACCTGCCTAGTAAACCTAATTGACCTAGTTAAGCTTTTGAATGTCACTTTAAGCTGTATAGAAGTGTCTTAAAAATATGTATTCAAATATCATTTACTGTCGTCATGGTAAAAATAAAAAAAATCAGTTATTAGAAATGAGTTATCAAAACTATTATGTTTAGAAATGTGTTAAAAAAATCTTCTCTCTGCTAAACAGAAATTGGGGAAAAAATAAGCAGGAGGCTAATAATTCTGACTTCAACTGTATATAAAGCAAAGGTATGTTTTTGCCAACCGAAAGTTATGGTTTTGTTAGTAGGAAGTTGCTAGGCAACAGAGGCATGCATATTTATATTCTTAAAACACTGAAATGCATGCGGCCATTTTGACCGCTATGGTAGTTCGAGCTAGAAAAACACACAACTCTTTTGGGTTTTGTAATTTGAATTAAATAAATATGTTAGAAAGAAATATACACACATTTCGGAAAATTCAGGGCATTATAGATATGTGTGTTTTGTTTCAACAAAGATATTAAATTGTAAAGAAATTTATTTTAAAAAAGGGTCAAAATTACTTGATTTGATGGATGCATTTGACCACGTAAATGCATAAAAATACACACAATTTTGAATTCGCAAGCTATTTGAGAGGCAGCTTTAGGTGCGCAGAGAGGTTTGTGTCTCCTTATACTTTAATGTTTAACCAAAATATGTGCAAATAGTAAACTTTATTAACAAGACTTGACCAAATAAAGTTGACCAACCTCCTGAATTATGAGAAAACACATGCTATTCTGCTCTGAAATTCAGGCCTTGCTAGCTTTACATACAACCTGTGGATGTTGTGTAACCAGGTAAAAAATGCAAGTTTTTTCCCATTTATTCAATATTTTTCTTCTGCTCATTCCATACCATGTACCCTTCACATGTGCTATTCTATTGTTACATCATTGAATTGTCTTAATGCCGGAAACTGCCGCGCATGTTTAAAGTCCCCTGTCTGTGTCTTGTGGTGAGCGGTCACACTTAAGCACATTCTAACAGAGCGCAGTCATCCAAGCTGTCTGACTGAACAATCTTACTGTATTTCTGCACAAGCCCACCTTCTATCAGGAACGGCGGGCTTAGCAGACAGCGCTGAATGCTTTAGTGATTATACCGGTGTTCGGCCCCAGGGGTCAAAGCAGATCTCCAGATTTGTAGAACAGTCTCTCTTTGTTAGCACATGGCCCTGCCTCAGCGCCTGGCGGAGGGCCCGCTTCTTTCATGCTAGACCGGGCCCAACCGCCCGGGCCTTGTGCGTAGCATTAACACATACTTAAAGTGGTTAAAGATGCCACAAGAGCACACTTCCCCTCCACTCTAGGACTGATGAGAAAGAGCAGATCGCCCAGGGCCGAAGGGAAGGGTTTTTGTTTCAGCAGATGAGCTTTTGCTGCAAGGACACCCGGTGATGAGCTCTTCAGTGTCGGGTGAGCTCGGGGTCTGCCAAGCAGATGGGCTCTCCTGTTTTTTTTCCGCTGTTATCTGCTGAAAGGGGACTTTTTCGCTGTGCTGTAAAGCAGAACATGGTGGTAGGTGATGAAAAGTTGAGTTTGATAGGGAAACCAAATCGGAGAGATCGACCTCACTGTCTGCTCTGTCTTAGAGTGCACAATACACACATTCTGTGGTTTAAATTGAGAAGGACATGCACGTGTTTGAGCTTACTTTTCTGATTAATGTGTAATGGAAAAGAAGAGATGAATGAGACTGTTAAATGTTACGATATTTGTTAGTGGTTGGTTAAAGGATATTTAATGGTGCATGCTACATTTCTGTATTTTGAAATGTTCATTACTTTATAAAAGTTGGATCATTCATTCGTTCGTTCAATTATTTATTTATTTATTTATTTATTTATTTATTTATTTACTAAATAAGGTTGCCTAAGGTTGATCAAACCTGTCAGTAATTATATTTCAGGTATTATTTAAATTTTAAATACTTTTTTAATACCTTTTGTAAGCTTAAAACAGTACCTGAACAGCGCATTAACAAAATAAAATGATTTATATAAGATTATGTTGCACCGAAGACTGAAGTAATAATGCAGAAAATTTGCATTAAATTACAAAGAATGGTCTGCATTTGTAAAAATAGATGTTTTAAATTGTAAAAACTTTGCTGAGCATAATATTGTTCTTAATAAATGATTGCATTTTCCACAAAATAGCATTGAGTTTGAAAATGATTTGTCAAATTATACAGTATAATGTAGTTATTTCATTAGATGGATCTTAAACCCTTCGAGATTGTTGCTCTAAAATAAGATGACAAACCCAAATATGGACAAACACAACTGTTGGGATAAAAAATATTATAACATAACATAGCATAGCACAACATATAACTTAACATAATATATAACATAGCATAGCATAATATAAAATAAAGTAACATAACATATAAAAGCATAGCATAACAGAATAGCATAACATAACACAACATATAATATAACGTAATGTAACATAACATATAGCATAGCATAACATAACATAACACAACATACAACATAACGTGACATAAAATATAACATAGCATAACATAACACAACGTATAGCATAACGTAACATAACATATAGCATAGCATAACATAACACAACATAAAACATAACGCAATATAAAATATAAAGTAGCATGACATACCATAACACAACGTATAGCATAACGTAACATACCATATAGCATAGCATAACATAACAACATATAACACGACGTAACGTAACATATAACATAACATAGCATAACATAACACAACACAAAATATAACATAACGTAACATACCATATACAGTAACATAACATAGCATAACATAACAACACAACATATAACGTAACATAACACAAAATATAACAAATTGAAACATTATATACAACGTAGCATAGCATACCATACCATAACAACACAACATATAATGTAACATAACATAATATAACAACACAACATATAACATAACGTAACACAACATAATACATAACGTTACATAACATATAACGTTGCATAACGTAACATAACACAACATATAACATAACGTTGCATAACATATAACATTAAAAACAATATTTTGATTAATATGTTTTTTAAGAACAAAATTTTATCAAATTTTGACAGATTATTTCTTAAATCTTTTTTGCTTATCTAGAAAATGCTTGATATACATAACATAACATAACATAACATAACATAACATAACATAACATAACATAACATAACATAACATAAAGTTAAAACAAATTGAAGCTCAGACCTAAAAGAAAGTGACTGTCATAAAGTTTTTGAATTTGGTTAGATAACTAAGTAAATAACAATATAAAAATAATAAGAATAATAAGTTGAATAATAAGCTGTAATGTTATATCAGTGTTATACATTCAGTAAGAAGAACACAGTGAGCCAGCATAGTAAATTTGGTTCATGAGTATTCAAATGTTTGGGTGTAAAGGGTCAAATATGGCCATAATGCAGTGCAGCTCTGTCAATTACTGTAGCACTTATTACACACACTCTAAAATAACAACAACAACAACAACAACAAAAGATTTTTTAAACCCAAGTTTGAATATAAAATAGAGGCAAAGCAAACAGTTTGGTTAAAGTTTGAGTTATAAATTTAATTAAACACAGGAGTTAAATTTTCAGAACTTTTCCCAAGTTTGTCTTCAAATAACATTCTTTGTGTTTTTTTTTTTTTGCTAGAAAACTTTGGTTAGGACAGAGTGTAACAGTGCTGCTGGGTTGTTCCTAATATGTGGTGTTTGATTGCCTCCTCCAGGGTTGATATCACAGCTCTTCTGCAGTGTGTGGAGCATCTGATGTGGAGTGTGTGTGACTCTGCGGAGGAGCTGCTGAGGCCTGATGGAGCTCCAGGATCTCGGATTTACTCCATACACAGCCTGTGTAACCAACTGCTGACCATACTGATCATCCTTACATCACCTCTAGCAGAGCTGCACAGGTGACACAACCGTCAAGAGGAACTTTTGGGTTATTGTGAACTAGAGGGATAGGATTAGCTCCTTGATAAGGCTGTGTTTTTCTCTTTATATATGTTTTTGCTCTCTCCAGGGTTTTCCCAGCAGGCTGTGGTAGTGGAGGTGATGGAAGCAGATCTGTAAAGTTTTCAGAGGGAATGAGCAGCCAGGACACAAAGTGGCTGAGCGTAATAAACCCCACACTGTTCACACAGGAGCTGCTGAGGTACAGTTGATATTATTAACTCATTAATACTACCAGAACTTTTTGATCATTTCAATTACTCTTCCATGTGGGTTGCTAAATATTAAAATATATAGAGATATAAATAAATGTTGAGAAAAAAAAAAAAAAGAAAAAAAAAAAAATATATATATATATATATATATATATATATATATATATATATATATATATATATATATATATATATACTTTTATAATAAAATAAACATATTTATTGTCATGTTTGATACAAAACCACATTTTATTTACCTGACATAGTTTCAATTGTGCATATTTTGAAAAAAATAAAGTTGATTAGAAGCAAAAGCATTTTTAATATATATATATATATATATATATATATATATATATATATATATATATATATATATATATATATATATATATATATATATAGTCACTGTTATTATTTTATATCACTTTTTGTCATTTAAAATAACACATTGTTTGCAATTAGCTGTTTTTTTGTACTTAAATAAGCACAAAATAAATAAATTACAGAACAAACATCCAGATTTTTTTTCTTCCTTTTGAAGGTAATTAAAAGCATGTATTATGCTTTTAAATAACATTTTTTATTGGCAAGTTTCATAGAACTTATGCTACTTTTTAGTTTTATTTTTTACTTATGATACATATTTGTGCTACATGCTGTTAAAATAGTAATATATATATATATATATATATATATATATATATATATATATATATATATATATATTTTTTTTTTTTTTTAACTATTTTAACAGCATGTAGCACAAATATGTATCATTTATATATATATATATATATATATATATATATATATATATATATATATATATATATATATATATATGTGTGTGTGTGTGTGTGTGTGTGTGTGTGTGTGTATCATGAGTAAAAAATAAAACTAAAAATATATACATATACACTTAGAGTTAGGGCTTCTGTAGCAGGACAATGATCCAAAGCAAGTTCAATTCTGAATGGCTGCAGAAAAAACTAAATTAAGACTTTGGAGTGGCCTAGTCAAAGTCCTGATCTAAATCCAATTGAGATGCTGTGACCTTAAAAAGGTGATTTATGCTCGAAAACCCTCTAGTGTGGCTGAATCACTGCAATTCTACAAAGATGAGTGGGCCAAAATTCATCCACAGCACTATGACAGACAGTTATCAAAAAAGTTTAATTGCAGTTGTTGCTACTAAGGTAATTAATTGCAGTTATTGGGTTCAGGGGACAAACACTTCATTCACTTCACTTCAACACTTTCACACGGGGCTATTTAGTTTAGTATTTTGTTATCCCTTAATAATAAAAACCTTCATTAACCTTTCATAATTGCGCTGGCAACATATGAAATGGCAATAATATAAACAATAAAACACACAGGGCTCTATTTTAACAAGCTAGGCGCAAAGTCTAAAGAGTATGGTGCAAATGCATTAAATGCAATTCCAAATCAACTTTTGCTATTTTAAAGACGAAAAATATGCTCTGCGCCTCGGCGCATGGTCTAACAGGGTGTGCTTATTCTCTTAATGAGTTGTGGGTGTGTTTTGAGAATAACCTACATTAAACCAATCAGAGTCTTATCCACATTCCCTTTAAGAGTCACGCCGTGGCACATTTGCTATTTACATGGTGGACTTTGTAACAGGAAAAACTGAATGCCTCACAATCGAGAAAATAGTTAAACAGAGCATCTGCAGTGCGAGGATAAAAACGAGCCTCCTCCATTTGAAATCTAATTTCCAGCAAACAAATAAATAGACAATAATAATGAAGTGTGGTCAAAAAACTGAGTTATATTCAAAAACACGTCCTGTTCTTATGCCCCATATGGTGATGCATACTTCTCAAAAACCTGACAAGTGGACAAATCTAAACTTGTTTTTATTAAAACAAATATAAATATTCATATAATAAATTACACGGCTAGTAGTAATAACATTATAGAAATGCAAATTGTGATGAATAAACAAAAAAAAAAAAAAACATAAAAGGACATGGAGGTAGTGGTTTTATATTTATGTAGAAAATAATAATGTTTGTAAAATTTTAATCCTTTAATTGTTTTCTTATGTAAAGATAGTTGTGTATTGCTGTACATTTTGTGTGTCCTAAGCAATGTGTAAGAATTTTGGACCTGCATAGGCTAATAACTAATATGCTCTGCGCTGGACTTTAGACCAGCTTTCAACTGGTCAATGGCGCAGTCTATTTCAGTTCCTCAAAAAAGCAATGTGCTAACAATGCACCTTAACGAACCTCTTTTCTAGACCGGAACACCGATGAGTCCACAAAGTGGCAAAAAGGGATTTACTATTTAAACAACATGGCACAAAACGTGAAAATTAGGGTTACGCTAGTCTGAAAATGGCAACAAATCGCACCAAACACGTCTTGTGCCTTATTTTGCTGGGTGTATGACAGGGCCCCATAGGTTCTTCTTATTAATATATTTTTAATGAGTAGCAATTGTATGTTTTTATTGCTATTATTTATTTTTTTGTTTTTTTTTCTGTTTTATTTGACAGTATATAAATTAAATAATAACCTTTCAGAGTACAAATACATTCACACACACATTTTCAAATGAATTGATGTGTTAATTGTATATTTTTGTTGATGTTTGTTTATTTAACCAAATAAAATAATATCTTCCAAAATTTAAATCAATTAAATTATTTACTTTTAAAGTGACATTCAACTCATGAAAAGTACCAAATGTTTGGTAATTACATAAATAATGTTTAATTGAAGCTACTTACGTTTTTGAGAATTTTTTTTTATTCATAACAATTTAATTTATTAAGCGACACAGTGACTCAGTGGTCGGCACTGTCACCTCACAACAAGAAGGTCACTGGTTTGAATCCAGGCTGGGCCAGTTGGCATTTCTTTGTGGCGTTTGCATGTTCTCCTTGTGTTGGCGTGGGTTTCTTCTGGGTGCTCCACAGTTGTGGTATAGATTGAATAAACTAAATTGGCCATAGTGTATTTGTATCCATGTGAGAGTGTTTGGGTGTTTCCTAGTGCTGGGATGCAGCTGGAAGGGTATCCTCTGTGTAAAACATATGCTTGATAAGTTGATGGTTCATTCTGCTGTGGCGACCCATGATGAACAAAGGAACTAAGCTGAAGAAAAATTAATGTATGAATGAATCTCATTCATTCATTTTCTTGTCGGCTTAGTCCCTTTATTAATCCGGGGTCGCCACAGCGGAATGGACCGCCAACTTATCCAGAAAGTTTTTTTTACGCAGCGGATGCCCTTCCAGCCGCAACCCATATCTGGGAAACATCCACACACACATTCACACACACACACTCATACACTACAGACAATTTAGTCTAACCAATTCACCTGTACCGCATGTCTTTGGACTGTGGGGGAAACAAGAGAACCCGGAGGAAACCCACGCAAAGACAGGGAGAACATGCAAACTCCACACAGAAACGCCAACTGAGCCGAGGTTCGAACCAGCGACCTTCTACCTACTGCGCCACTGCCTCGCCTATGAATGAATCTAATTTATATAAATTCAAATGTTAATATTAATAATGCTGCTTATTTATTTCTTTAAAATGATTTTTAAAGCCTCTAAATAGTTTAAATCTAATTGCATAATAGTAAAAAAGAAAATGGCACTTGTAACACATTACACCCAAGACTGCATGTGAGACACAATAAAACTTCAGTTTACTCTCTACCTTTATTGCTGAGCTCATGGTTTCATTACACACACACACACACACACACACACACACACACACACACACACACACACAAAGACATAACTCACATAATAAAGCGAGTTGCTGCTTCAGCTCACCCAAATGAGTCAAGCGTGGCCTTTCAGTTTTCCTTCATGCGTTAGATGCGCACAAACACTGTTAATACACTCCTGCATTCGCCAGACCCCCAGACTCACAGGCCTAATGCAGGCCAGATGCAGATGCCACAGTTAGTCATGCTGTTTATGCTGACATGCGCCGCGGGTCTTCAGCCCGGGTGTGAAAGTCTGAAACGGAGCCTGTAGGAGGACTGTGAAGCCACGCAGAATGTCAGGCACATCTCACATCACCCTCCTCAAGCCCCAAACTCAGCTCCAGACTCCCACTCCAGCGTGATTTCATCGCGTGTCCCGCTCGCACAAATCACCCATCGTCAGCCCTTCCGTGAAGTCCAAGGGATTTAAATTAGTGCCTTTTTATTGCCTGTTCCAATTTTTATTTATTTATTTAGCCTCGCTGCGTTCACGACTCCCTGAGGGTCTCGCGGTGAGGGCCCCACCAGAGCCGTGAGGCCATGCACCAAAACCAGACCCCATCTCCTCGCTCGAACACTCCAGAAAACTGACAGCTTGGATTATTAAATAAAAAAGCAATAAAGGAGACGAGATATAGCTATAAATCAGAGAGCGTTATGTACACTTTTGAGTTTCTGAGATGGAGATGAACAGCGAAACCTGAGCTTGTGGTGTAGTTTACAGATTTATCGTGACTGTTAAAGTGGGATATTGGGTGGATTACCAGTGCTTTGACTTGACAAATCTGGTGTCTATCTAAAGTATAATGTTCACTTTTTATAGCAGAGCTTTAGTTGTCTTATATTTTGTGTCTGTTTGGGTTTTAAATAGTTGCTCTTCACAAAGGTCAGAAATAAATAATCGTAGTTAGTGATGTTTGCTATGGTTATCAGGGCTAATTTTACTACCATTGGTGTGATCGCAGACATTTTTATGTCTTTATTTAGGTCAGAGATGCCCAAAGTGGGGCCCGCGGGGCCAAAGTTGGAGTCACCAATATGGAGTCAACAGCATGTAAGCAGGAATCCATTTAGCCTTGTATAAACGGTTCAGGCTGGTTGTATAATGATTTGGGGCATATTTTCTTGGCACACTTTGGGCTCTTTAGTACAAATTGAGCTTTATTTGAATGCAGAATGCCACAGCATTCACAAAATCTCTGAGAAATATTAATATTAAGGATTAAGGCAGTACATTATGATCATTTGCTTATGGTTGTTAATGAGGCTTTGAAGAATAGAATTATTGCTCCATCTTCGCAACTATAGATAACACACATGTTGCACAAATTAGTTTTTTTGTTTGCAAGGGCTATTACTCTTTCTTCAGATGGTGTATGAGCACAATGAAGAGCACATGACACTTTGTTCTTTGTGACAAAGCTGTTGTTCTGCAGCGTTCATTTGAATGAAGATGAGATGTCCTTGATTCCTAACATTTTTCATCTCACCAATGCCTTTTACAGAGGAAATACATTGTAATACAATGCGCCTTTAGACTTAATCCAGCTCCAGTCACCTTGTTTATCTTTTGTGAGCACCCTTGAATAGATTGCTGGTAAAAAAAATGATGGTTAGTTGAACGGTTGGCATTTTAGATTATGCAGTGTTTATTCTTCAACAGAACCGAGCAGAATGAGAGGACCTCAGTACATATTTGCATATTTGCATACTATACATATTTGCTTTATTTGTACATTGTTTCGTTTAATGTAACATTGTATATATATATATATATATAAATATACAATGTGTGTGTGCGTGCGTGCGTGCGTGCGTGCGTGCGTGCGTGCGTGTGCGTGTGTGTGTGTGCGTGTGCGCTTGTGCGTGCATGCGTGCGTGCATGTATGCGCCTGTGTGTATATGAAACCTATAACACAACAAATAATGCAATAAAATATTATGCAGCTCAAATGCAATTTAATTTTGCACTTACACGATTAAGTAGCATTTGAAAATATATTCCATTAAAAAATATTTTTAAATGATTATGTTTCACTATAATGTACTGTTTTTACATATATATTATATATATATATATATATATATATATATATATATATATATATATATATATATATATATATATATATAGACTAAATAAATACAAGACTAAATAAAAATAAATACAGCACAGAATATAGTTCATATGAAAACTTTATATAAATAATTCAAACCCAAAACATTTCATCAGCAGTTTGAGTTTGATCAATTAATCAACATATCATGTATTAATGAATTCCAAATACATGTACTCAACTGATCTATGATTTCTGTTTTTTTAAAGGGATTTTTCATCATCTGAAGGATCTTCTTTGTGTCTGTTGGAGTTACTGGTTTCTGGACCTGGCTTTAATCCAGCTCTACTCCTGCAGACCATCCTTCACAAAGACTGTTTACTGCTGCAGATCATCATCTCATACTCATGTAAGACTCTTAATAAGACTATATATTGAAATCAATAAACTGCTTGTTATTAGTGACACTAGAGGCCAATATGTGATATTATTTTTTGTGCTTGCGCTCATGTTTCATACAGAATATAATGTACTGTATAGATCTGGCTATATGAGGTTAGTTGGCAATGCTTAAAAAATAGTATGTATTGCATGTGTCAGTGGATGCATAATAAGCACATCACATAATTTAGATTATCCTTCACATAAAAGCATCTATTTTTAAAAAGGTCTAAGTTAATGTTTACGGTTAATAACAAACTTTGTGAATTGGTCAAAATATAATTTTGATATTATTTCATTTCTTTTAAGTCATTATTACCATTTTTGCTACAAAATACCATTATTATTATCAACAATAATATTAATAATAATAATAATAATAATAATAATAACAACAACAACAACAATAATAATATGAATACTACTACTACTACTACTAATAATAATAATAATAATAATAATAACAGCAACAATAACAACAATAATAATAACAAAAAAAAGCAGTAGGTAGTGCTGTCGCCTCACAGCAGGAAGGTCGCTGAGTCGCTGGTTCGAGCCTCGGCTCAGTTGCCGTTTCTGTGTGGAGTTTGCATATTCTCCCTGCGTTCGCATGGGTTTCTCCGGGTGCTCCCGTTTCCACCACAGTCTAAAGACATCCGGTACAGGTGAATTGGTTAGGCTAAATTGTCCGTAGTGTATGAGTGTGAATGTGTGCGTGGATGTTTCCCAGAGATGGGTTGCGACTGGAGGGGCATCCTCTAAGGGTCTAATAACTGATTTATTTTATCTTTGCCATGATGACAGTAAATACTATTTTACTAGATCTTTTTCAAGACACTTTTATACAGCTTAAAGTGACATTTAAAAGCTTAACTAGGTTAATTAGGTTATCTAGGCAGGTTAGGGCGATTAGACAAGTTATTGTATAATGATGGTTTGTTTTGTAGACTGTCGAAAAAAAATTAGCTTAAAGGGGCTAATAATTTTGTCCCTAAAATGTATTTTAAAAAATTAAAACCTGCTTTTATTCTTGCCAAAATAAAACAAATAAGACTTTTTCCAGAAGATTAAATATTATCAGACATATTGTGAAAATTTCCTTGCTCTGTTAAACATCTAGGAAATATTTAATAAAGAAAAAAAAAAATTCAAAGGGGGGCTAATAATTCTGACTTCAACTGTACATACATACATAAATACGTTTTGACACACTGGTGGTGGTGAGGTGAAACCACCGGGTGTGCAGCAATGCAGATTACTTGTGCTATATGAATTCATTCATTAATTCATTGGCAATTATAATAATTAGCATTATTAATACATCACACTACGTATAGTTTTTATTCTCTTTAACTCTTCTTATTGACTGAAACATTCTGCAAATTTTCGGCAAGGAATATAGTTTGGTTGGTCTGTTAAACTGTTTCTTTATTTCTTCATTTCCACATGTGCTGGGGTCTGATGTAGGTTTCATCAGTGCCTAACAGAAGAGGTTATGAGGAGACGCTCATTAAAGCACATCGATGCTTTCATTGGTTTCTACAAATGAATGTAGTGTGCTTTATTGGTGGAAAGACTGATTAGTATGGATGGCCTGGTGACCTTGCTGCTCTTAATAGCCTGCACCTGTTTTTAATGGCTCTTCCTTTCACACGTCTCCTCTTATTTTCAATAGGCTGTTGTTCACTAAATAACATATTACAAGATGATATAATATTACTCAAGTCACACAAAACCTGTGGAGAGCAACCATGCTGAATCCTTTCAGTTTTGAAAAAATAAGCTAAAGAAAATAATTACTGCTAGCAGAGGTGGGTAGAGTATCCAAAATCTATACTCAAGTAAAAGTTCAAATACTTGCGGAAATTTTTACTCAAGTAAAAGCAAAAGTAACAATCTTAAAAGTTACACGAGTAAAAAAAGTATCTGATGAAACAATTACTCCAGTAAATAGTTACTAGTTACTTTTCATTATTTCATTATATGTATATATATATATATATATATATATATATATATATATATATATATATATATATATATATATATATATATATATAGATATATATATATATATATATATATATATATATATATATATATATATATATATATATATATATATATATATTTTTTTTTTTTTTTTTTTTTTTTTTTTCTGGAGAAACTCTTACTTGTTTTATATCAGCTAAAACAAAAATAGTTTGTAATATTCAAAAAACATTTTAGGGTCAAAATTATTAGCCCCCTTAAGCAATATTTATTTTGATTGTCTACAGAATAAACCATCATTAATTACACTCACTTGTTGAATTAAGCATTTAAATGTCACTTAAAAATTGTCACCTTAGAATTATAGGGTTTTATCTGCGTTCTGAATGATTTAGAGATTTTTTGCTTCAAAGTATTTGCATACCCTAAAGCAAACAATATGTGTCACATTTGTTTTTTATATAAAAAGTCTTAAAATATAAACAACTTATAAAAAAAACCCCATAATGTAAATAAGTTGTCATTTAATAAGAATATGTCAATAACTCAGATTCAATATGTCAGATACCTTATAACTTTAATGTGACGAAACATCAAGTATCTTGAAAAATATCTAGTCAAATAATATTTACTGTCATCATGGCAAAGATAAAAGAAATCAGTTAGAAATGAGATATTAAATCTATAGAAATGTGTTGATAGTATCTTTCTGTTAAAGCATTTGTGTGTTACAAAATAATGTTTAAATGTTATATTTTTTATGGTTAAATGACTAATGTGACTACTCTAGTTATCCCATAGTTACTATTAATAAGGTCTAAAAATATGGATCATTTTGCCACTTACCACTACGTGTTTTTTTCTGGTCGGAGCTGTCATTCATGCATACAGTATGTTGCGATGTCAATGTGATGCTTGCAGCGGATTATGAAACTATCCTTGTTGACATCTTGGAGTAAAAACATAGACTGAACTTGAGGCTGTGGGAGACCTGGTCCGATAAACTCACTGCACGGACCGTCTTTCTCGGAACCACAGATGGCAAGCGGGACCACAGTATAAACTCGCATGTCTTCCTAGACTACAGCCATCATTCCAACAGGCGCACGCTCTGAACGAAAGTGGGAGACACGTTTTTATAGCAACCTCGCGCTACACAATCTCTCCAATGCAGCACCTCAAGATATTTGCAAACCAGATATATGGATCATATTTAATATAATTTGGCATTAACGAAGGAATGCCGCTAAATATAGCAAAGTAAAAGTAATGATCTCTAATTATTAACTTGAGTAAGAGTAAAAGTACACAATTTTAAATGTACTCAAAAAGTACTTGTTACCCAATAATTTTACTCTAGTAAATGTAACAAAGTAAATGTAACTCGTTACTACCCACCTCTGATTGCTAGTCTAAAATTTGACATTTCTCTTTGCTAATAGTAAATGCTAACTGAGGTCTTGAGAGTCTCGTCTCAATCAGACTCATTTGATGCTTGCTATTTCACTACCGTGAAATTAAAACAACCCAGGCTTATTCTGAAAACGTAGTCCCGTGGACGTTTCTGGAGACAGCGAAATACATCCCGAGAGATACATATTTTTGCAGTTTTTGTTTTCAAGAATCCGCAAAAGGCCACTCTGTGTGCTTTTTTCCTTCACAAATGTCTCTTGCGAGTGCCGTTCGCGCCAGCGTTGTTCTCGCGTAAATCCATCAGGGGCCGTCGTCGACCGACTAAATAATTGACTGTGCGACCGGCCAGTCGTCTGACCCACTCTTCTCCTTCCCTAAACCTAACCAATTTTACCGATTGACCTGCCCGCCCACCTCCCTAAATCCAACCAAAGGTTTACAAAAGCCGTCTTGAAAAAAAAGGCCTTCGTCTGATTTTTACCACGATTTCGGATTTTACCACATTCTCACCCTATTGTTCACTTAATTTTTTTGGATTCTGTTTTTGTCTTAACTGATTTTCTGATTTTATTTTTAAAAAAGTGAAATGCAGCCATACCTACCTCCGACTACATAATTCGCGGTCTCCAACTTTTGGTCAAAGTTGAGTTGTCAATCATGTGATTTTTTTTTTATTTGTTACACAATTCAACCTTTTTTATTTAGAAAGTTAAACTCTATCTTGGTATTATGTTTTTTTTAAGATACAATCAGCATGTTAAATGCTCACATAGAGCCTAATAAGGACCTTCTTAGAGGCAAGAGCAATGATGTAATTTACATTTTTTAAAGCAGAGCTCCTTAACATTTTACCTTTTTGATAATAATTACTCCATCAATGTAATGAATGAAAAGCATTTATAGTTTTCATTGTTGATTAAAACAGAATTGTTGTATAGCCTAAATCATTTAACATTTTATATGTTAAATATATAGTTGGTAAAATATTTCTTGTTGCTTAGTAATGTGAAACAATTTTGCTGAAGCATTGTTTTGTAGCATTTTTAAAGTCTTAACTGTTTTACATTACAATATTACAGCCATTGATTTCTGTCTAAGCCATCATTCTATCTAAAATTCAGCATCAGTATTTGATAAAATATTTAATACATTACTGGCTTTTACTCTTAAATTGAACCTGATTTAATCAGCATTAGCTTTAAGTTTCTCATACAAAGTAATGCTGCGGTCACACTAGAGTTTGTGCGTGCGAAATTTTGTAGTACGGTGCTGTGAAAAGGGGCGGGATTAAACAAAATGATTAGACATTTAAAAAAGTGAGCGATTGGTCCTTTTTTTAACTCTGACCAGAGAGTTCATGTTTTAATCCTCGATTGGTCTCACGCAGTCAAGTGATGCGATTTCGCATGTTTGCAATGCAGTGACCTGTGAAACTTGTCGAACGAGCTTGCGTTTCCGGTCTGACAGGGCCGGCCCAAGCCTTCAGGGGGCCCTAAGCAGGATTTTATTTGGGGCCCCCTTGGTGCAAACAATATATCGTCAATCCTTGATAATTCGCACACTATAAATTTAAAACACACATTATTCACTGTAGCTGTGTTGCTTACATCATAAAATATATGTTTTAAGACAATTCTAACTATTATTCTGCAGAAACAACTTCCCATTGTCAGTGTGGAATTGTCCAAAGTCAGTGTGGAAAACTGATTAATTAAATCAGATCTTTTGTAAATTTAGGTAAATGTCTTGGCGCCTGAGTATGTATTGCGGTCAGAAATAACACTATAAATGGGCATATATTTTGTCCCACCACTAATCCACAACTCAACAAACTAAAACGAAAGTCACACAATAATTTCAAGCACTCTTGGGGGCCCCCTGGTGGCCACGGGGCCCTAAGCAGCCGCTTAGTTCGCTTATGCCTTGGGCCGGCTCTGCGGTCTGACGCATTTCAGTGCATATGAATGGAAGTCTGTGGGAAGAGAAGTCCAGTGTGACCACGGCTTAACCCTGGTGGCTGCTGCGTTTTCCAACTTTCTACACCTGTAAAAACAAAACACTGCAAGTGCTTAAAGTGCAGCGCTAATATTAACAATAGCAGAAACGTTTAGCTCAAGAAAAAAGTGCTTCAGTGTACATGCAGCCTTAGGGTTAAGATTAGGGTTGTATTTCTGCTGCATGGATCCTTTACAACTGTAAAATTCAATCAATATTTTCATAAATAGATATAAAAGTATTTATATCTTGTACTTGAGTACTTACTTAAATGTACAACTCCAAATCAGAAAAAGTTGGGACAGTATGGAAAAATAAAATAAAGAAGTAGTAATATCCAAAGTTAAATTGACTTGTATTACATTTCAGACAGTTTAGTCAACTTAATTTCATTTGTAAATATACATCCTTTCATGTTATTCAAGCCTACAACAAGTTCCAAATAAAGTTGAGACAGGAGCAGTTTAGGGCTAGTAATCAGGTAAATGGTTAAATAAAGATGTGATTTGAAACAGGTGATGTCAACAGGTGATTCTAATTATGACAAAAGTAGCATCCAAGAAAGGTCTAGTGCTTTAGGAGCAAAGATGGGTCGAGGATTGCCAGTTGCCAACAAATACATAAGAAAATGATTGAAATGAAATGAAAAACAATGTTCCTCAAAGAAAGATGCATAATGCACTTCAACAGTGCATAACATCATTTAAAGATTCAAGGAATCTGTAGGAATTTCTGTGCATAAAGGACAAGGGCCTTTTTTAGTATTCCTCAGGTGACACTTCATCAAGTATCATCATTCATCTAAGCGATGTCAGCACATGGGCTCAGGACTACTTTGGCAAACCTTTATCAAGTACCACATTGAGTAGTTACATCCACAAAAGTCAGTTAAAACTGTACTGTGCCAAAAGGAAGCCCTATTTTAACAGTGTCCAGAAGCATCTGGGATAGACCATCACACAGTGTAAATTTGTACTGTGCTCCAATGAATCAGTACTTTAGGTATTATTTATTTATTTTTATTTTTTTTTGTGAGAAATGGATGCTGTGTGCTCCCAACCAAAGAAGAAAAGGATCATCCCAATTGTTACCAGCAACAAGTCCAAAAGCCAGGGTCTGTCATGGTATGTGGTTGTGTCAGTGCCTTTGGCAAATGTAACTTGCACTTCTGTGATGGCACCAATTCTGCTGAAAAGTACATAGAGTACATTTGGAGCACAATAGGATGCCTTCTTTACCAGGGACACTTATGCAAATTTCAAAAAGACAATGCAAAATCTCATTCTGCATACATTACTGTACTAAGTATTTGCTATGGATGAAGGGGATACAAGTACTTGCCTGCCTACAGTCGTGACCTGTCTCCAATAAAAAATGTGTGGTGCATTTTGAAGTGCAAAATGTGACAATGAAGACCCTGTATGGATGCTCACTTTAAGTTTGCATGAAGATTGGGACAAAATTACACCTGAGACACTTCTGGAGTCCCTAAATGTCTTTTAAGTGATGCGAAAAGAATTGGCAACATTACAAAGTAGTAAATGCTGTATTGCAAGAACCAAAATAGGTTTTTAAAAAACAAAACAATACAAATCATGAGGAACACATTAAATAATGTTTGTTGTAATGTCTGCAATGAAATACAAGGCGAAGTCAATTTATAAATTTCTTTCTTTTTTTTATTATTTGTGTTTTTCATAATGTTTCAAACTTTTCTGATTTGTGGTTGTACTTATAATTCCATTGTGTTGATTTTTGTGAAGCAAGACAGATCCACCTGGATTAAAATCACTTTGTGTGCAGGTCAGCTTCATGAGATAAATGTTTTGTCCACTGATTATTTTGGCATGTCCTTTTACTCACTCATCACCCTCTTAATTATTTCTTTATCAATAGAACTCAGTAACAAACACTCATGTGAGATCAAAAATTCCCATTTACAACATTAAATGTGAATGTGATATTGTAGGTCTAGAATACATTTACTCTTTTGTTTTCATACTTATGCAAATATATATAACATAAACAAAGCAAGCTATATATTTTTTTGTGCTAATTTTCTATTTGTTTATTTATCTTGATTCAATTTGATAGTTTTTGTTTTGATTTATTGTTTTCTTGTCTTTTATTTATTTATTTATTTATTATTTATGTATTTATTATTGTTTGTTTATTAAGGTATTTATTTATTTATTATTGCTTGTTTATTTATTTATTATTATTGCTTATTTATTTATTTATTTTGTATTGCTTATTTATTTATTTATGTATTCATTAATTTATTATTGCTAATTTATTTTATTTATTTATTATGGCTAATTTATTTATTTATTTATTATTGCTTATTTGTTTATTTTTATTGCTTACTTATTTGTTCTGTCATTGTAACAAAAATAAAATGAGAATCATACAGTTATACTCAATATCTATATATGATTCAGTCTCTCAAAACAGCTCAGAATACACATAAAACGTATATTTTCAAGGTAATCATTTTAAAGTACTGATCATATTTTGTGTATTTGGTCCTCGGATTCATCCAGGATGTCGTTTTCCTCAGTCATCGTCGCGCTCATCGCCCTCCTCATCATTTTGAAATCAATAGAGCTTAGTAATAAACACTCATGTGAGAGCAAAGTGAATGACCTTTAAAGATTTTCCTCTTTCTTTCCTCCACTCTGAAAAGTCTAACCTTTAAAGGCTGTTTTGTGCTCGCACATTAATTCACATTACGGGGAAGCTCATTAATAACCAAGCTGGGCTGAGTGCACGTCTGGTGTGGAGAATCACGTCGCCGTAAATCAACACTGCCTGGCCGCAGCCTGGCTAATTAAGAAGAAACGCGGCGGCTTTGCTGTCTAGCGTTTAGAGAAAAGCTCTTTTAAAGTTTCCTCGCCCGCGTCGCTGTCTCTCAGCGCAGTTTGGGAGCGTTTAAGCGCTAAGCTGTGCTCTAAATAGGGAGCTTGTTGGTGGGATTCTTCGAGGGACTGATAGCGATGTCTTGTTCCAATTAAGGGCCTCCAGTGGAAACTCATCTGTGAGGTCTGCTAGAAAATCAACAGGTGTGTTTGTTGGCAACACGTCAAGGTTGCAAAAGGTTTGTTAGCGGAGGATAGAATTGGTTTGTGGAATCCCTTCCCTCGAGAAATACCAGCAGTTCATTTATCACGGTTCATTCGGTGGCTCGTAAACAGATGATTGCGAAGAGGCAGATCATTAACCTGTGCAACCCTCTACTGCCCCTTGTGGCTTTTCATATGAGTATATTGTTGTTCGCAAAAGCCTGTCATCAAGTTTTGTGCAGTGTTTGTCTTTTGATGCATCGGGAGTTAAGAATTTGTGACAGACTAGATTAGATCCTGGTCAACATTGAATCAATATAGATCTTGTTTATTTTAGACATATATATATATATATATATATATATATATATATATATATATATATATATATATATATATATATATATATATATATATAGACTTTCTCCGGAAGAAAAAATATTATCAGACAAACTGTGAAAATGTCCTTAAAGACAGAAATTCAAAGGGGGCTAATAATTCTGACGTCAACTGTAGATCTTGTTTATTTTAGACATATATATATATATATATATATATATATATATATATATATATATATATATATATATATATATATATATATATATATATATATGTATATATATATATATATATATATATATATATATATATATATATATATATATGCAACTTATTTAGCTATATCTTTATTTTTCATTTGTTTGTTGGACCTGTAATCATTCGTGTTTTAAAAGTGTTATGCCCCATATGGTGATGCAGACATCTCCAAAACCCAACAGGCAGACTAGTTTTTTAAACCTGTTTTTATTAAAACAAATGTAAATATGCATATAATAAATGATACTGATAGTAATAATTACATTAAACAAATGCAAATTGTCATGAATAAGCTAAAACAACACAACCCCCCCCACCCCCCCACCCCGACATATAGAAGGCATGGAGGCAGTGGTTTTTATATTTGTGTAGAAAATAATACTTTTTGTAACACTTTAATCCATTAATTTTTTTTCATACTGTATGTAAAGATATTTGCATATAGCTGTGCATCCTGTGTGTATTAAGCAATGTGTTAGTGTTTAGACCTGCATAGGTGCATAACTAATGCACTCTGCGCTGGACTTTAGACTAGGTTTTAGTTGGTCAATAGTGCGGTCTATTTCATTTCCTCAAAATAGCAACGCACCAACAATGAGCCTTCACACATATCCTATTTTGACCAGCATATCCACGAGTCCACAAAGTGGTGCAAATGGATTTGCTATTTAAGAAACGTGGCACAAAACGTGAAAATTAGAGTTGTGCTGGTCTGAAAATAGCAACAAATCGTGCCTTATTGCGCCAGGTGTATGAAAGGGCCCTAAATAGGATATTTTGAACATAGCTGAAACAATTGACGTCTATGGTCCAAATATCTTCAGCTTTGGATGAACTATTCCTATAAAGCTTTGTTTTATTTTAAGTAACAAAAATTATTTTTGTACATTAAAACTGCACTGGAATGGTGGAATGATTTGAACTAGAATACATAATGTTTTACTGTACATGTTTTTATTGTGTTTTTACAGTGCAGTATAGCTTATAGTTAACTACATGGGTTAAGGTTAAATTAAGGGGTTGGTTATTAGTACCTGACCAAGATATACACATAGCAACTTGTGATATGGTACAGTAAACAAGATAATAACAGTGAAAGAACAAGGCAATCTCGCTCAAACAATCTCTTATAAAGTATTGCAAAGTAAAATGGTATATATACACTATACTGTTTTCTACCAAAAGCCCATCAGTCTCTCACTAGTAAAAGAAGTCAGGATCCCTGCTAAGCACAGCAGTGTTGGCAAAACTGCACACTCTACTACAACAGGTAATTTAGGCCTGTCATTTCAAAAGAGCCTAACGTTTGTCAAAAAAGTGCAAACAGCGGCCTGCTTTTTATCAAAGACACTCAGCGAATGCTGCGTTGCATTCAATAGCTTATTCAAACGCCTGTCATCTGTAGGAAGTGAGACTGACAGGAGCTGAAGCAAAGACAAGTGTCCAGCATCTCTTTACAACCTCACTACATGTAGACAAGGACATTCACATCATCTTAATGTGCTTTCATATTGTATGTTTTGTTTCAAACACATTTTTGCTGACTTTTTGCTTTATGGAAATTCTGACCTATATTGATTTTCAAGACATACATTCTTGTGCTTTTTGCTCATTTGCTTTATATTATTGTTGCTATACGTAAAGAATAGTCAGATAGCCTGTTCAGTAGTACAAATTCAGCATTGCTTTTTGTTAAGTTTTTCATCATTATTGTTGCTCTACACACTTTTCAGTTTGTCAAGTCAAAATTAAACACAGCAATCAAGGTTAAAAACCTGAAAATATCAAAAATAAATAAAATCATTTTTAAAAAATTCATTTTATGATTTTTTTATTTTATTTTAAATGATATTATATATTCTATTTTATATTCTATTTTGTATTCTATTAAATTATATAATATTTGTATTATTTTATTTTTTATTGTATATTTTATTTTATTTTATTTTGTATTTTATAATATTTTTGTATTATATTATATTATATTATATTATATTATATTATATTATATTATATTATATTATATTATATTATATTATATTATATTATATTATATTGTAACGTTTAGTTAGGAGAAAAAAATATCATTGGGGCAGCATTCAATTTAATCCATTCTCCTACATTGAATGCACATTTATTATTATTATTATTATTATTATTATTATTTATTTATTTATTTTTTACATATTTTTAAATTTTTAATTAGATTTGCAGTAAAGATTAACTAATATATATATATATATATTTAGTAGTTAATAGTTAGTAATGTAGTAGTTGTGTTCCATTCAGTTCAGTTTATTATATTTTGTACAATTGGAGCAGGAATACATCAAATGGAAAAAAACATACAACACAGAACATATGACAATTAAACATACATGTAAGCAAAGATATAAAAAAAGCAGCTTAAAAGAGGTACGCTTATTTTTATTAAACAAATGTCACTTTCTGTCAGACCTTTTTTTTTAATGCAACATATTGCACAATTTAAAACAAACTTTTTAATTTACTTTCAGGTCTGTGTGTGGATGGAGGAACAGAGGAGTCTCCTAATACTCCAATGTCAGCTGCAGAAGATTTTTTGGAAGCTGTTTTTGCCATTCTGTCTTCTGTAAACCACTTCCCTAGGGCTTTAACTCGAGCTCTTGAGGGATACCTGGACCGCAGGCACCTTTGGGAGCACTTTTACAACCTAGCAGGTGCAGCCATTCAAGAAATGTTTTCCCTGATTTGTCTCACGTTTGTTTTGATGTCTAAAACAATGAGTGCGTTTTCATGCATGTTATTAACTTGATTACGCTTAATGCACAAGAACATTTTTATTACAACAATTTTGCAAACACATTTTATATAATTTCAAATAAAAGTTTTTTTGTGCCTGCTGTATAAGTGCACATACATTGTTTACCCATAGTGTTTACATGGTTATAATACAGCAAGTAATACAACATGTATTTAGTTTGGGCTAGCTTTTCCAGCTGGACATTACTTTACAATGTCATTGATGGGTGAACATTAGCCAGTGGGGGAGTGTCTTTTGTCTTTCTTGCTGTGAATTATTCACGAACATTATCGCTTCCACGCACACAGTATGCTAACCCAAAACAGACTTTACAAAATGTAAATCATTATAATGTTTTCTTTGAATAAGAGAACGGAATAATTTTAAAATATTTGTAAATGAAGGATTAAAATGTAAAAGATTATTATTGGCTACATCAATATAAAAAATGCTAATTCCTTCCTTGCCCTCTTCTTTTCGGAGGGCTGAAGTGCTTGCATATTTTAACCTTATATCAGGGGCGGACTGGCAATTCTGGCAAATGCCAGAAGGGCCGGAACAATTTTTAAATGTGGGCCGGTCAGTTTTTTTTTTAATATGTATTTTTTACGTGCAGGCAGCTTTTACCTCTTGCTAGATGTGATATTATGATGTTGATTTAAAAAAATATAATAATAATAATAATAATAATAAAAATAAATGTTAAGCCTTTGGCCCAATCGGCGACGGCCGCCTGAAGATTGACCGACCCAATCCGAGGTCACCCGGACGTTATCAAAATCTGGCAAGAATGTCATATTATTATACCATCTGTACACCAAAATAAATACTAAATGTGCGTGTCCGTGGGTGGGGCTGTGTTGGTGTGTTAATGTGGGCTGATGTGGCTACAGTGCCAGGGCTGAATTTTTGTCCCAGTCCGCCCCTGCCTTATATACTAGCAAATCTGTTTCACTGCTAGTTTAGTATTCAGTTTCTCTGTGTACAGTCCACCATGTAAATAGTGAATATGCCATTATGTGACCTCAACTTGCTCTTTAAAGGAATAGGTTATAAGACTGATTGGTTTAATGCATGTTATGTCTAAAAAACACTGTTAACTCATTAAGAAAATAAGAACAACGCTTTAAGACCATGGGCCAGGTGCACCAACTATTTTTTTCATCCTTAAACATCCTAATTGCACCTGTGCTATGTGCTTTAGACCTTGCGTTTAGATCACTGTCTTTCCGTCCAAAGATGCAAATTAAATTTATGCACAAAACAGGAATATTGTATAAAAGATGTGCGAATAAAGTAGTATTTCCATCTAGTAAGTCTAAGTGAACAAATTCATCACTTCCTGATGAACTGAAATATCAAAAGTAAAACCAGAATGTGCAGTGGTAGGAAAAGCTGCATCATTTTTGTCTTATTAAATAAAATACTTGCACCTTAGAAGACAAAGCAGACATGCAATGATTGCTTGGTGGCATTTGAAGGCGTGAGATGCTGAGCGCAGATGCTCTTGACTTGATTCTGGAGGTAATTAATGATGTAATAACACTAATACAGAAATGGTTAAGAGATTTTAGAATAACCAAAACAACATTTCAGATGTTTTAAAGTGTACTCAGCCATAGTTTCCAACTTAAATAATATTATTTTCAAAATGGCAAAAGACACTAAAGCATATTTTCATATTTTAAAACCATGAGTAAATCTGATAATGAGCCTGATTAAAAGAGATCTCAAGAAGATGAAACGCGAGAATGGATCAGGATAGCTGGGAGACAGAAGCAAAACAATATCACATCACCCAGAAAACGTGACTAAATGGCTAACTTCTTAAAGGCTTAGTTTGTCATAATTTGGGCCAGAAGGAGTTTGCAGGAGTTTTTTGCTATTTCTGCTGAGTATTTTGGTTAAAATTAGCCGATTTCTGCAGAATTCTTTTGGGAGTATCTTAACTAAAATCCTAATATGAAATCCAATTAGATTCACTTGATTTGGTAAACAGGTGGAATTTAGTGAAATTTGTGACTTGTCAGTCATTCTCCAGTCCACTATTGGCCGCACCCATACATACATCCTCTTTTTCTATGAATTCTTTGTACAACATAAAAAGCATAAGACTTCTAAACTGCACATATTCTCAGCTCACTGGACGTTTAGCTACAGAGCTCAAGTTAATTTTAGACAATCAGGCATGTCTATCAGCTTCATCTCTTTTTGCAAAAATGTTTTATTAGTGTACAAGGCATATCACACTCATGAGAAGAGGTTTATTTTATATATATAACCTTTAAGCAATGCAAATACAATTGTTTAATGAAAAGAAAAGAAGACAAAAATAATAAAAAATATATTCCTTTTTCCAACAGTAGCTTTATGTTTTTATTATCCATGACTGACCCATAATGCTATATGACAAGTTTAATGACATTATGTTCCGGGAAAACTGAAATTGTTTGGTGGACGTCGGTCACGGTAACATTTTTTCTGGTTTTGTTCCTGGATTTACTCAATTATAAATTTTAGGATCACTTATTTTGGAACCATTTGAGGGTGTCATTAGGGAATTAATTAAAGATTTGGGGTAAACTATTTATTTACATGCTCGCAGACAGCTCAAATGTTTTGCAGCAAGAGAAGTTGTAATATACCACAAATTATTTTAAGCCAAAGAATTGTTAAAAAAAAATGCTTTTTTATCTCATGAAGATGAACTTAAAGTATTTCAGTATTTCAAATGATGCACGTTTAATAGATAACAGTTATGACACCTTACATATCAAATTATATTCAGAAAGTTTTATTCACAATCGATTTATTTGTATATAAGTCTTGTAAACAAGCATTTCTTACATCTACATGCTATGGTTTGCATGTAAAATGGGAAAATGGTTATTTCAGTTAGTAGTTTTTTTTTTTGTGCTATTATCAGCCTATTGGTGTGCATGTAAACGTGATCAGTTGTAGTCAGATGTGGCCATTCTTTTGGAGTCCGGTTGGAAATCGCTATCATCATGTGCCCCCATTGTGTCCTCTAATTGCCTCAATATCAAATCTGACCAGCTGGAAACCCATCATCAAATCAAAGCCATAATTAAACCTTCAGCTGTCTCTTTGATTGCGTATTTATTTACATTTCAGCCTTTTCCTTTCTCCCTTGCTGTAAAAGCCACAGCATGAACGTTTTCTGGTGTGTTAATGGTTAGCGTATTGATTTTGCATACTGACATGGAAACTGCAATTATGACTTGACACCTTTTGATTCGGCTTTGATTCAGGGGGTTTAATCCAAGCTAGAGCTCTCATGTATTTTGTGTGTGTGTGTTTTATTATATGTGAGAGGTAATTATTGTTGCACAAATGAGAAAAATGACAGAGGAGGGAGCAGGAGTGTGTGCTGTTATCCTGATGTAAGGTGTTGTGCTTTTAGGCTTAATTGACCATGTCCATTCCTCCTTAAGCATCATCTCATAAAGCTTTCTTAGCGCTAATTGGGCAAGTTGGGAAAATATTTTAATTATTTTGTCAGTTCTTTTAGTACATTTTGCCAAACAAACTTATAATTATTTTTTCTTATTATTTGCTAAAAATAACCACACAAAATGGATATATAACATTCATGCAGAGGTGGATTTGTTCTGTCCATTGGTTTTTTGTCAAGGAATGTTTTGACATAATCAAATTAACATGTTCATTCATTCATTCATTTTCTTTTCAGCGAAGTCCCTTTATTAATCCAGGGTCACCACAGCGGAGTGAACCGCCAGCTTATCTAGCACATTTTAATGCAGAGGATGCCTTTCCAGCCGCAACCTATCTCTGGAAAACATCCACACACACTCATTCACACACACTCTTACACTACGGACAATTTAGCCTACCCAATTCACCTGTACCACATGTCTTTGGACAGTGGGGGAAACAGAGCACTCGGAGGAAACCCACGCATACGGAGGGAGAACATGCAACCTTCTTGCTGTGAGGCAACAGCACTACCTACTGCGCCAATGGGTTGCCCACATTAACATGTATAAGGGATTATGTATCATAATGTTAATACACCTCAGTTTAAATTCCAAGTATGCTTTTATATAAAGAATTCAATAGCACGTTAATGCGTATTTAATGTTTACATTGTTTATATATTTTTTTCAGATCTAAAAAAATACACTTGTCAACATATATAAAGAAATAATGTATCACATTAAATGTGACAGCATTTTAAATGATTGAATTATTTCCTCTTGCTAACAAATGGGTAAAACCTGGTGGTTTGAAGGGAAGTGGCAAGCTATTATAAATATATGTAATGTACATGTACAATGTATAATGTTTATTTTTATTTTTTTATTTTTTATTTGTTAAAATACATAATAATAATAATAATCATAATAATCATAATAATAATAATTTGACCATTTTTTTCCGTTTAATTTAATTTGACTTTTCTGAGCAAAACATGCAAAATAATAATAACTATTATTATTTATTTCTGATTAAAACATATTTTAATGTTGCAGAGATAAAGTAGACTTGAAAATACAACATTCAAATACCAAATTGAACCACTGAAATCTATTAGCCTAAAGTACTTTAAAGTACTTAAAGTACATTAAATCAAAAAAGGAAACAACCTCCAGACACTA